>NW_003314383.1:394290-405971 GCF_000143415.4 Selaginella moellendorffii
CAACGAATAACCTATGTCACTAATGAGACAGATAATACATGGACATATTATCTGTGTATTAGATGTTAATGTTATCTGTCTAAATGTTGGTATGAATGAGATCTATAAGTTTTTCAATAAGCAAAGGGGGTCGAAAAGGAAATGAGAAACAATTAAGAAGTTCTTGAATCAAATATTAACATAATTTCACAAGAACTAGATGGTGAGAAACTATGGAGCTCACCTTATTCTATGTGTGTTTCTTTATAATTATGATAATAACTTTGGGAAGGTGAAGAAATAGCAACAATGGTCAGATGACTATCCTATAGAAATTACCTAGAAAATGGTTTATGACAAAGGATGAATTGCAATATTCTATGCAGATGAAAAGTCAACATTGGTCCATAAAGAATTTTAAAGGCGTGCACTTAAAATTCACTGCTCATACACAATTTTAGCAACTACCTATTTGGATATATGAAAAACTTGGGAAAGATAAAGTTTTGTGTGATATTAATTGTCTAGTAAAACTACCACTTTGTTTTTGTAAAAATTAACTTTAAAAATAGAGCTGGTAAAACCATAGTTCACTGCTATTACATTTAAAAAATAGGACCTCTATGATGATTTCTTCAAGTCCTTAGATGAAAATACTTTGCCACTATATGACGATAACACCAACTTGATCAAAAGGTTAGAAGTTCATACCAATTTCCTTGACTTTCTAATATGCTATACCACAAGAGAAAGGCATTGTTTTGGATCTATTTGCAAGAATATAAATCTCACTTGTGATAGTAAAGATGAATGGGTGCTATCTTTTGTCTTTAGAAGAATATGTTAAAGTCTTCTGCTTTTTAAAAATAGCAAAACTCTAATAAGAAAAAGAGTATTCAGCAGCCAAAGTGAAAAAGGCTAAAGAACCAATTTTTGAAATTTTAAATGATTCTAATGAATAAGTTTAAAAGGAATTACTTTGGAATTTTGACAATGATTAGTAACTTTTAAATGAGCAAGTTTTAATATAATTATCACTTATTTACATTTTATTATATCTTTACCTGAATGTCTTTAATATATTCTCATTTAAAGTAACCTCTTCTATAATTAGTAAGCTTCTGCTATTGCTATTTGCAAATGAGACTTCACCCCACCTTTAGCTGAATGAGTTTTCCTTGAGCATGGAAGTATTTTAGACTTTAACTGTTGAATTTGTAGTGGATTTCAGTGACAAAACTGGAGAGGGACAAAATATAGGCTATATAGCCTGTCATGATACTCAAAGTGTAATATAAACGATATAAACCTATCTTTATCCTCAGAGCTTAGTATATACCCATCCTCGATGTGTGAAGCTATTGCTATAAAGACTTCTAGTGGAAGAAGAATGGACTTTGGGGACAAGGGTAGAGTAAAAGAGTGTAACGATGTTGAAAGTTTTCCCAGCCACATTCTCCAAAGGGTCCTTCATGATCTTAGTCACCACTAAAAGATTGCCCTGTCTCTCATCCAGATTTTCTGGTGAATTCATTGATAAACTTAACCTTGAATGAAAGACAAAAAGCTTTATTCATTTATATACTCAAAAAGTTTTTCTTCCAAATTTTAAAAAAATTAAAATCTATCAAATCAAATTTTAAAAAATATTAGAGTCTTAAATTTGACTTCTAACAAATCTGACTTCACAAAAACCAAAAAATATGCAATAACTTTACCATAGTTAAAATTTAACACAGTCAAGAAAAACTAAATTTTTAGATGTTTACTCATCCTTTGATTAGGGTCATTTTTTAGGCAAGGATGGCAGGAGTCTAAAGTAAAGTGTATTGGTATTGAAAAATCTAGAGTAATAATAAGGTGATTCACAATTGAAATAGTTAAATGATCTTATTTCTTTCGATAACAAGATTTGTGAGGAGGTCTTGACATATAGTATACACATTTAGATCTAAGAAATATTAGTAAGTTTCTATTATCAATTTCAAACTTCTTTACTAAAGATAATGACATCTTTTTGCTTGAGATTTTTGTCAGGTTTCATGGAAGAGAAAGATGGTATAAGTGGACAGCCTATCCTATATGATTTATACTCTTTTTCAACATTTGAGAGTGATAACACATGAATGATAACACATGATTGATCCCAAGTGAACATACACCCTCTGAAGCATATAGTTTTATATTCACAATAAATTCTTAAGCATTTAATTCCAACATTTCTTGGATTCTAGAGGTTTTAGCAATCTAACTGTAATGGATTACCTAGCATCTTATCTATAAATTTCAAAACCAACATTGTACAAATATATGAGGTCTGTTCATGTAAACTAGAGAGGTGTATACAATAGAATACCACCATCAAAGGTACCACTGCATAGAAGAGATCATGGCCGGGGGTGAGAGTGAGAAAGAAGAGGTGTATTTTCCTTGAAGCTCAAGCTTCTGTAGAGAAATGATTCGGAAAAGAGGGCAAAGGAAGAAAAATCATGCAGAGAAGGGTGTGTTCTTCTCCCTGGAAGCAAAACCAAATTAACGTGAAATTATTCTTCCAGAGTCAAGCTTGCGCCAGGCCGTGCCGATCATGGAGCACTGCCTGGAGCTATAAAGCACTCCACTTCTTGTTATCATCCAAGAGCTCCTCATCGATGGATGCGAGATTTTAGTTCTAAGCAAGACGCTTTTCCAAAGGATGACTAGATGCCTCATCCAGTGAGAACTTGAAAGTTCCTGGGAGCGGCATTTTATATTGTAGATACGGCACTAAGACTCACAGCAACGTTGACGTAGGAATCAATCGCAGCACATTATATCTCTTTGTGGAGAATGCTGCACATGGCACGAACTGGATGCGAGAACATTGTTCACCATGATGTTGCCGGAGAGAGTGAGTGGATTGTAGAGACCCAGCTTCTCAACCTTTGAGGTTCCTGAATCAAGAGATTGTTAGAAACATTCTATGTAGCGTTTCTTACCAGTGATTTGAGATGATTTCCAGAGAATATCTCCAACCTTGAGATTCTCAGCTCTCTTGTACACAAGTTTTCCACTGATTTCAATAGGAACAAAGTGCCCTGCAGTAAGCTCCAACATATTTTGTAAAGCTCTGTGGACTTGCACGAACTCAAAAGTTGTATGAGCATCCTTATGGCCGAATGCATAGACAACAGAGTAAACATTCTTGCCCACTGCAACCTGCACACAATAGCGATGTTGTTTCGAAAGTGCAAAACATATTCTACCCTATCTCCGACATTGAGATCTCTCATGAGCTTGATATCCCTATTATACATCTGAACTGTTGCATCTCCTAACAGTTTGAAATGTGTTTAGCCATGTGAATGACAACATGAATTAATTACCTGGGAAGCATGCTACTGCAATACTTGCAGCAAAGGAGAAAAAGAGGAGAAGAGGTTTGGCCTGAACCATTAGTATTCTTCAAGAATTAGTAGTTGGCTAAAATTTCTACAATGACAGAATAATATGTTGGTAGTCCAAACGAGTTGGCTGGCTACATTTAAGAGAATCTTTTAGTCCTTAGAAGCTGAAACTAACATGTCATCATCTGATTCTTCTTGTTAGACTTAGAGCTACTCTTGCCACCTTTTTTCTCAAGATATAAAACTCTGTCCATCAGAAATCGAATGTTAATCTGGAACTTTTATGGATTTGTCTTGCTAACCTCAGATCGTTGTTCTTCCAGGCCCTCAGGACCAAAGCATCTCAAACTCAGTGCTGGAGTTTTTTCTTGAGCTTCCACGATGGGATTAAAGGTATGGCTGCTTGAACTTCCTGTGTCAAGGATGGCTTGTAGCGGTTGCATTTTCTGCCACAAGAAAGTTAAGCACCTTCATTAGAGACTTAAGGTGATTCAGAAACTTAAGGTAAATTTGCGTGGTTGGAGCAAGCCATGGCAATTTGAAGTTTTCATATTGTAAGTAGATGAAGATCAAACTGTTCGCCAGTGAAGTCCAACTTGCAACCGCAACTCACAAACTTGATGGATTCTTAGCAAGTGTTTGACAATGCAGATGCAAAATGTAGCTTTACAGAGTGCAACAAAAGGGGATGATTAAGCTGTTCTAGTTCCTTTTTGAATGCAAGAAGAAAGGTAGATTGTGTGCCTTGAGGGTCATTCTTGGATCATCAGTGTGCACTAGAAAGCCTGTTGGAGTGTAAGCTTGTGGATGGAGAATCAGCTCTCAAGCTCTTTGACTGGATACAAGCAAAGGACTTCTAAGCTACATTCCAGTTCTTAAGATTTGTGCAAGACTTGGAACATGGAAACAGCCACCAAGTGTCTTACTACACTGAGGTCTCAGCAAGAAAGCCATATTAACTTACTGTGCATGTCAACCAGACATGTCAATAGATCTGTGTTACATTAGTCAATGTGTAGATTGGAAAATGATCTTGGCAAAAAAACTAGTGACCCACTAACAAAAAAGCCTTTAATTCTGGCCTTTCTTCACTAGGTTGTGAGCAAACTGAAATGCTCAAGAGCAAGTCAAAAGCTCAAAGAGGAACTACCCCAGTGATGTCACTGTAAGTCCTGATATGTATTAAGGCTTATACCACCCAGGGAGGGTGTACAATCAAACTTGTTGTGACTGGCCCACGTATCACCAGCTTGATAGCTCAACCAAAAAAATGTGGAAATGTGGAAGCATTGGCTAGGGCTTTGTCAAGCTCTAGCATTGATCCTGCCCATAGGCATTCCCAGAGGAGCTTCTAGAGGAGCTGCCAAATGTACAGGTATGATATGTAGAAGCCTTGGGAAGAGTTTTGGGAGTTATGGTGCCATACCCCCTATTGTGCAGTGGCCATGGTGGCTTGAGCTGAGCAAGCTTGATGAGCTTAGGTGGTGCTATGGCAATTCTTGCAACAGTGAGAAGTGAATGCTTCTTACTTGTGTGTTTGCTAATTTTTGCCATCCTCTCAGTTAGAAACCTTAGTTGCCAATAACCTTAACCCAATTTTAATGCTGACATCAGCTCTAGAAACCTTTAAAACTTTGGAAAAAACAAAATAAAGTTATAATTGTAAGAATTCATTACTATTAATGACTTAATTTTTCTTGTAAGATGTGTTTTGATTTTCCCTTGTTTTAGGTATGGTTGAAGATCCATGATGTTGGGATGGCGATAATGAGATATCAAAGAAGAGAGTTGTTATTAAAAATGGAGTCACTAATAGAGAATGGATTTTTATATGCTTTCTTTGGGCTTCAACCGATATACTGCACCTTGCCCAAGAAACGCTGCATATCATTCATACACTTCGGAGTAGGGAACTTTAGAACAGCCACAAGTTAATTTGATCAGGTTATAACGTTACAAAGGGCTTAAAGTATGGGGTCACTTTAAGTTATAGTGATATAGATTTTTTTAGGTGGGAAAATATATTTTGTACCTATAGAACAAAGTTTCAACTAAAGAAGTTTATAGTATGTTTAAGTGATATAGCAATTTGGAATAAAGAGGTTTTTTCTTCAATATCAAATGAGAAGGAGCCTATAAGGTCTTGAATTTGGACTTTTCATAAAGTCACTTAACTGTAATCTCTTGAATTTGGACTTTCTGAGAGGTCACCCAACCCAATACTATTCAAACCCAAGAACACTTTAACCCCAAGGATCCCAAGACCCTTAAATGATTAGAAAAATGGGTGCACTCTTATTCATAGGCCTTTTCCCTTTATATTTGAACCCCATTGACCGTCTCTCAAGTCATTTTTTTTAGCTGCTTACAATCCACCACACTTCCCTGCAAGTTCACGCCCTTGTGAATGGAAGCTAAAAGCCGCAACTCTCTTGACACCTTACCCCTCATGTTGAGCCCAATAGGAGCAAACTGAACCAGCCAGATGTCAATCAACTTGTGGTGTGATTCCCCTAGCCAATCAACAGAGTCGGACTCGAGACTACTCTAATATCAAATTGTAAGCTCTTGAATTTGGACTTCCCGGGAGGTCACCCAGCCCAATACTATTCAAACCCAAGAACGCTTAACCACAAGTATCCCAAGACCTTTAATCGATTGGAAAAAGGGGTGCACTCTTATTCATGGGCCCTTTCCCTCTATATTTAAACCCCATGGACCGTCTCTCGAGTCGTTCTCTTTGGCTGCTTACATTAACTCAGTATTATTCAAACCCAAGGACACTTAACCCTAAATATCCTAAAACCCTTAACTAATTGGAAAAGAAGAAAGGCGCATTCTCATTTATGGGCCCTTTCCTTTTATATTTAAACCCTATAGATCATTTATCAAGTCGTTCTCTTTGGTTGCTTATAATTTATTATGCTTCCCTGCAAGTTCACACTCTTATGAATGAAAGCTAAGAGCCAAATATTTCCTGAGAGCCTTGATTTTTTGACACTCTACCCTTCGGGTCGAGCTCAGTCAGAGCAAATTAGATTTGTTAAATGTTAATTAACATATGGTGCAATTCTCCTAGCCAACCGGCAGAATCAAACTCGAGACTTGCTCTAATACCAAATATAAGTTTTTGAATTTGGACTTCCTAGGAGGTCATTCAAACTAATACTATTCAAATCCAAAGACACTTAACCCCAAATATTTTAAAACCCTTAACTGATTTGAAAAACAAATACACTCTTATTCATTAGCCCTTTACCTCTATATTTGAACTTTATAAATCATCTCTCGAATCGTTCTCTTTAGTTGCTTTTATAGAGCCATATGCATCCTTAGCAATAGTAAGCTTTTTAATAGTAGGCTAAACAAAAAATGCAAATACAAAAGAACATATGGATAGTGGATCTATTTTTGAGGTACTAAAGCCTTTAAAAGTTACAAGCACACTAATTTAAACTTTGATCTTTTACCTAAAAATTCCAAGATCAAAATGGGTATATTTGGATTAAACCTATGAGAGTTGACTACTTTGCTAGAATAGTCCAAAGAAGTAGTTATGCTAGATTCTTTCAATACTTCAATTTGGACTGCCCATACTACGACTGATTTCAAAAGTTCAATTGCAAAAAATTTCATGATATGTTACATATTTTACTTAAGATATACTTCTAGAGCAACTTGGTTTTATAAAACATCACTTTTGCAAGTTTCTATGATGTAAAGGAGAATGTGGAGCTTACATTTTTTATGTTGTGTCATAAATGTGACTTCGGGTATTGAAAGTTATATGTCAGTCAATCCTTACGGACACTTTTTCTTTACTGCCATGATGGTAGGAGGTCGGTATTGCTAAACCCTTTATTAGTCCCTCTTGTTCAAGTGTTGGTAAACTGGGCTTAGCATCTGTACTTGGCCGGATGAGCATAAGGAAGGAATTCCTAAGTGTCTATTTAGCTAAGCATACTTGGCCTGGCTTGTTAGTTCTCTTTTGCTCTGTCTTGCACTGGCTTGATAAGAACCCTTACATATTAATACTAGTCCCTTAATATCATTGGATAATAACATACTGTGTCTGCCAAACACCCTCACTATCATGCCCTTTGTGCTAGTCTCATTTCGATCCCAAATGCTATGTATGGAAAGTGTCTAGATTTGCTCATTTGGCATATCTACAGAATGTAGAGATTGGCCTAAACACAATAGTGTTTGTTCTGTGTCTAAATTTGCATTCTAGTGCCATTCCATATTTAGTAAGTTTTGAGTTTGTCCCAGAGACTAACTCCTGATACTAAGGGAAGTTTGGGGTGAAAGCCCAAAGCGTGTGTTCCTCAGGAGGGGGGGGGGGGGGGGGGGCCGGGTTGTGAGGGGTTCCAAAAATATAGTAGGGATAGTGGGTAAGTCCAACCCCCGTGGTTTTTACCCTTTATCCTATGGTGATTTACTATAGGATAACACCACGAAGTGGAACCTAAACCCTTTATATGCCATGTGTCACATACCACTTGTCCATAGGATAGTGGTGTGGAACCCAAGGTTTAGGGCCTTGGGCCACTAAATGAAGGAATAGTGCCAAACCCCCAAACATGGAGCCAAGGAGTGATAGAATTGGACCACGGAGTAACTCCCGAGCATATAGCCCAAGGAGCGAAGGGATAGGAGCCCGGAGTGACTTGGAACAGTTCTAGAGTAACCAACATCCCAATGCCAGAACTAACACGCAAAACGGAGCCAAATGGAGTTTGGCGCTATTTCGGCATACCGGTGGCTTAACGTGAGGATATGGGTACTTCACCAGCTAGCATGGAATGGAACTTGGGTTTAGACCCAAGCCAGACGCAGAATAAGGACAGGCACACAAGCGGGAGCTAGACTATGCCTCAGGTTGGTCGGCCATGCTACATGTTATCCCAAACAATGTGACATTCACAAAAACAATAATTCATATTAGTTAGCATAACTATTTAATGGCAAGTGGGATATGCTGTAAGCAATCAAAAGGAACAACTTGAGAAACAATCTATAAGGATTTAAATATAAAGGGAAAGGGCTCATGAACAAGAATGCACCCCTTTTTTCAATTGGTTAAGGTCTTGGGATATTTGGGGTTAAGCGTCCTTAGGTTTGAATAGTATTGGGCTTGATAACCTCCTAAAAAGTCCAAACTCAAGAGCTTACATTTGGTATCAGAGCGGTTTCAAATCTGACTCTATTAGTTGGCTAACGAAATCACACCACATGTTGATTGACATCTGGTAACTTCAGTTTGCTCCCGACTAAGCTCGACCCGAGGGGTAGAGTGTCAAGAGAGCGGGGCTCTCGAAAGAGCTACAGCTCTCAACTTCCATTTACGAGGGCATGAACTTGTAAGGAAGCATGGTGGATTGTAAGCAACTAAAAGGAACGACTCAAGAAATGATCCATAGAGGTTCAAATATATAGGGAAAGGGCCCATGAATAAGAGTGCACTTCCTTTTCCAATTGGTTAAGTGTCTTAGGATATTTGGGGTTATGTGTTTTTAGGTTTGAATAGTACTTGGCTAGGAAGTCTAAACTCAAAAGTTTACATATACTTGGAGTTTTTGGATATGGCTAAATCTGTTGTTTCAAAGGTAATAGATCAATCTCTAAAAGCTTGACTTGCAATTATAACTACTAAAGCAGCAGATGAGTTGATTTTCAAAATTTTTTATGATCAATTTCAAACATTATGACACTTTCACCTCAACAATTGAGTAAAACATTAGATAGTCTTTCAGCACTTACCAATAAACAAAAGTAAGATCTAGTCAATTTGAAATATTATTTTGTACTTTAAAATATCTTTGCTAGATGCAAACTATGATAGAAAACCCCAAGGAAATTTTTGTTTTTAGAAGTCCTCCAAGTCTTGATGTAGTTTTAAAGCTCAAAAATGAGTTTAGCTACAACTTCCAAAGTATTGCTTTTCCAAGATTAATCCAAATTGAAGTTGAAGAATAATATCATGTTTTCAAAATGTCGGTGGATGATATTGGACATGGAGTTGATCTCGTTAAGTAGATGCAACTAAATATGGATTTACAATACTCTTGGGTGTGCTTCAATCATAGACACAAAATTCTTGAATGGTCTACAATTATTGTTATTATGTATGATTCAAAATAAATATATATTTATTCAATTCTTAAGTTCTTTTGTGGACACTACTGAAGAAAATATATCAAGTTGAAATAAAATCTTCAACACTATTAATATTTTATGGTTTCATGAATGATGAAGTGCAAACAACAGAGTGTATATAAACATACGGAGAAATGTGTTTAAGTTGAATATTGTGATGATGTTGCAAATATGACTTCGGGTATCGAAAGTTACCTGTCGGCTAGTCCTTTCAGATATTTTTTCCTTACTGCTATGACGGTAGGAGGTCAATATTGTTGGACCCTTTATCAATCCCTCTTGTGCTAGTGGAGTTAACTAGACATTTTGAGTGTGTTTAGACTGGACAAGCATAAGGATGGAATTCTTACATGCTATTAGCTAAGCATATTTAGCCCGGTAAGGAGTTTCTGTCTCATTATGTCTTGTACTGGCTAGTGACAAAAACCTTCACATATTAAGATTAGTCCCTCAATATCATTGGATGATAGTTTACCATGTTTGTTAAATACCCTCACTATCATACTTTTTGTGTTAGTCTTATTTCAGTCCTAAAGTTTATCCCAAAGATTAACACTTAGCACTAAGGGTGGCTAAGGGTGAAAGCCCAAAGCGTGTGTTCCCCAAGGGGAGGGGGGGTAGGTTCCAAATATATAATAGGGATAGTGGGTAAATCGGGCATGGTTGACTAATCTGAGGCATAGTTTAGCTCTCGCTTGCGTGCCTATCTTTGTTCTGTATCTAGCTTGGGTTTAAACCCAAGTTCCATACCATGCTAGTTGGTGGAGTATTCATATCCTTGCATTAGTCAATTGGTATATTAAAATATTGTTAAACTCCATTTGGCTTCGTTTTGTATGCTAGGCCTACTATTGGGATGCTAGATGCTTTAGGATTGTTCCAAGTCACTCTATGCTCTTATCCCTTTGCTCCTTGGGCTGTACACTCGAGAGTCTATAAGCAACCAAAGGGAACGACTTGAGAGATGATCCATGGGGTTTAAATATATACAGGGAAAGAGTTTATGAACAAGAGTGCACCCCGTTTACCAATCGGTTAAGGGTCTTGGGATACTTGGGGTTAAGCATCCTTGGGTTTGAATAGTACTGGGTTGGGTGACCTCCCAGGAAGTCCAAATTCAAGAGCTTACATTTGGTATTGGAGCGGTCTCAGGTCCAACTTTGTTGGTTAACTAGGGGACCCGAGGGGTAGGGTGTCAAGAGAGCGAGGCTCTCAGAGAGTTGACAGCTCTTATCTTCCGGACCCGAGGGGTAGGGTGTCAAGAGAGTGAGGCTCTCAGAGAGTTGACAGCTCTTAGCTTCCGGACCCGAGGGGTAGGGTGTCAAGAGAGTGAGGCTCTCAGAGAGCTGACAGCTCTCAGCTTCCGGACCCAAGGGGTAGAGCGGGGCTCTCAGAGAGCTGACAATCTGAGTGACCTCCTAGGAAGCCCAAATTCAGAAGCTTACAAAGTCGTTCCATACTCCAATGTCTTCACTCCTTAGCTCTATACTTAGAAGTTTGGCTCCATTCTTTTGTTCAATGGCCCAAGGCCTTGAAACTTGCCATACTACTATCCTTTGACACTGGCAAATGACACATAGAAAGTTTATGTTCCAGTTCGTGGTTATCCTATGGTAAGTCATCATAAGATAAAGGGTAAAAACCATGTGCACTACAGATGATCATAAGCAATTGTACTAAAGATTAAAAGCTGCAAACACTTTAAAAGATGCATAAAAGCAATACAAGTTTATAAGTTTATGATAAGTAGTTGTACCAAAGATTAAAAGCTGCAAACACCTTAAAAGATGCATAAAAGCAATACAAGTGTAGCACACGTGGTTTTGACCCTTTATCCTATGGTGATTTTCCATAGGATAACACCATGAAGTGGAACTTAACCCCCTTTATGCCACGTGACACATACCACATGTTATATGCCACGTGTCCAAAGGACAGTGGTGTGGAACCCGAGGTTCAAGACCTTGGGCCACTGAACGAAGGAACGGTGCCAAACTCCCAAGCATGAAGCCAAGGAGTGACAAAACCGAACCATGGAGCAACTCCCGAGCAAACAGCCCAAGGAGTGAAGGGACAGAAGCCCGGACCAACTTAGAATAGTCCTGGAGCAACCAGCATCCTAATGCTAGGACCAGCACGCAAAACAGAGCCAAACGGAGT
>NW_003314383.1:406373-433970 GCF_000143415.4 Selaginella moellendorffii
TTCTATAAATAGCATTTGGGACAAAAATGAGACTAACACAAAGGGCATGATAGCGAGGGTGTTTGGTAGACACGGTAAGCTATCATCCAGTGATATTGAGGGACTAGTCTCAATACGCGAGGGTTTTTGTCAAGCTAATGCAAGACAAAGCAAAAAAGAACTAACAAGCCAGGCTGAGTATGCTCAGCTAAATAGATACTTAGGAATTCCTTCCTTATGCTCATCCGGCCAAGTACAGATGCTAAGCCCAATTTACTAACACTTGAACAAGAGGGGCTAACAAAGGGTCCAACAATACCGACCTCCTGCCGTCATGGCAGTAAGGAAAGAGTGTCCGTAAGGACTAGCCGACAGGTAACTTTCGATACCCGAAGTCATATTCATGACAACAAGTTTATATATTTATGGTGGGTTGGAGTTAATGTTTATGAGAAAACAATTCTAAGACTATAGACTTGGTTGGTATAGTGGTTTACTTATTTTCCATATTGGGGGACTCTAGTTATTTATCAAGTGAGCAAATATTAACATTGATCCTTTTTATTAATTTTCTTTCTATTATAGATGAGTTCTAAAACAATTGCTACCTAAATTCCAACAATAAATCTTATTAAGAATTACTATGCGATGTGGCTAGCAAAAATAGGCGGCTCTAGACATGTATCTCTATTTAAAGCTTGTTGGAATGACTTGGTCATTTTTATCTTACAATAAGCCTTTATGCATGCTTATATAAAAGGTTAGGTTATAAGAAATAAATTGAATCTTGAGGATTTGGTGGCACACTTATCTATTACAATATTGATACAACTTCATAGTCACAAGCTCACTAAGATGATAGGATCAACTTTAGATGATCTTGGAATTTGATCTATAATAAAACCCTTGAATCTTTGAATCTTTCAAAAGGAAATGATGAGCAAGTGAATCGATGCAACTAACAGATTTGTACCATCCCAAATATGAGTATGTTACTAGAGAACAAAGAGGACCAATGCTTCTAAGCAACCACAAGCTTAAGTGCTTCCAAGTCAAAGAACAAAAGTTTTATAAGATTGAGTGGGGTATATGTTAATCTGGAGTAAAATCTACAATCAAGTATCTTGTCTAGATTGGAGGAAAATTATGTGGTAAATACATTACCATAGGAACCCTATGCACTTTAGCACCTTATTTTTGGGGATAACAACAATATGGTCATCCTCTATAATCAGTTCATATGGTTCTATCCAATAAAAGTTCTACACATATAGCACAAATTATCCAAAAACCAAAACATACTTAGCCAATTGAAAAGAAAGTGAATTTGACAAATTTGGAGCTTTAGACTTTGGTTGAAGTAGGCTTTAAATTTGAAGAGAACACTTTATAGTGCACTATTTCCAAAAACAAAAAACAAAAAATGTGTTGGATTTATCACCTTGCAATATCTGAACATAAGGTGTTCATGACATTTAAAAAGAATTAGATATTGGTATTGTATTCAAATTTAATATAAGATAAATAATTTTTTATTTATAAATTACTTCTAAAATAACATATGACATTTCTTATAATAGGGATTTAATGTAATAATAATCAATTTAATATAAATATAAATTATAAATTAGAGGATGCTTACTTAAATAACTAGTATAAATACTAATTATTAAATATTAAAATAATAATTTTTTCTGTAAATGATTTGATAAGGCAAAACCTCTATTAAATAGCAAGTATTGCTACTAAGATTAGATACTGGTAGTTTACACAAATCTAAATATTTTTAAAATTATAAAATCTTAACAAAATATTTTCTTAGTGTGCTAGAATATTTTTAAAATATTCTTGTCAACGGCAATAGCTCCATTGACATGGCTCCCTGTATTGGCAGATCCCCCACAGCTATAGTAGATACTTATAACTGAAGAACCCCACAGCTGTGGTAAATGCCTATAACTGAAGAACCAACAACCAACATCAATTCCGCATAAATGAACTCATCCTCAAAAACTGCCTCAGCATCCTCCACAACAAGTGTATCACAAACTCTAGCCTCATGATCATCCACGTCAAAACTTGCATGCAATGCATCCAAACTCTTTGTGACCACTGTCTGGTCCTCTGTGGGTGTCTCCTGTGACTCCTCAAGTGGTGCTAGAATCGAGAAAGAGGCTGGACAAGTCTCCAGCTCACTGGATTTCTCAGCCTATTGGGACTGAGCAACCCTTGTTCAACCACTCTCTTCTAAGTGAGCAGCAAAATCCAGTCGCCTCTAGTGAATTTTCTTTTCTGCTTTGTTCTTTCACTTTTCTTCTTCTTTTTCAGATCACGTGGCTTCATTTGAGTTGGGGTTTCCAGTCTTGAGGTTGCACTAATCTTGCTCATTCCTGAAACTCATGCTTTCTCCAAGTTTTTCTCAAGGTTCTAAATTTTCATTCCATACTTTCACCATTCAGTCACTTCCAAGGGCGTTGCCCATTCTGATACCCTGATTACTTTCATAACTTTTTCAGGTTTCACTTCACACCATCTTTGGGATACAAGGCCGTGACATTCTTCTCAACATGCAGCGACAAACATCACCACAACAGGACAAGCCTGTTGCAAGTTCTCTTTGCAACCAGGATGCACTATCACTTTTGGAGCATCTTTCCTCTTTGGACCTGGGTATTCTGTTAGCTACAAACACCAGTCCATGTTCTTGATCCAGACTGGCTTACATCGCTCTCTTTGGCTCCTATGGCTCTGTGGATATTGCCATCTCGTTGCCGTGGCATTTTCGAAGGAGTTAGTCATAACTTACATTCCTTATGGCCACTGTTTGGGCACCCAAACAAAAGAGAGGCTCAAGGGTGTGCATGCTCGAGTTTGATGGCTTCTCTCATCCCACTTCCAGGCATGACAACTCTTTTGCTCTGAAATCTATCTCATCGCTTCCACACATCCAAATGCTGCTCCGTACGTCTCCAGCCCAGGACGAGCTACGAAAAAGAATATCAATATGTTAGCAGCAGCTTGGGGAAAATTAGCGCACACTGGATGCTAGTCATCCCTGGCTTCGAACCCAAGCTACCGGATAGAGAGCTTACACAGCTTTGCTTAACAGCAACGAAATTCACTTGGGCATTCACATTTACTTTGATTATTTACGTCTGCTTTGATTGCCCTTTGCATAGATTTCCATGCCGACGATGTTGTAGATGGCGGGAACTGGAGCAAGCACCGCCTGGTATGCATATGGCAGGTACTCAGTTGCACCGACGGCATCAGAGATGGAGTCCAAGAACCACTCGCTGTGAGCCGATGCTAGAACGTTGTTAACCATAATGTTGCCGGATAGAGTGAGTGGGTTGTAGAGACCGAGCTTCTCAACCTTGGAGATTTCTGGAAGTATCAAATTGTTAATAGAAATGGAAGTTCTTTCTTTCCTTACCAGTGATTTGGGATGATTCCCAGAGTCCTCAGCTCTCTTGTACACGAGGTTTCCCTGATGTCAACAGGAACAAAGTGGCCAGCAGTGGGCTCCAGCATGTTTGAAGCGCTGTGCACTTGGAAAAACTCGGAAATGGCGTCGGCATCCTTGTGGCCGAATGCATACACATCGGAGAAAGCATTCTTGCCCAGCAACCTGCACAATTTGTGCATATTTATTAAAGTCCAAAGTCTAGCAAATATTTACTTTGTCCCCAACACTGAGCTCCTTCATGAACTTAAATTCCCCTGTATACAGCTGAACAGTTGCATCTACTGTGATAGTTTGGAAGTTAGATGGAGAAATATTTCTTGGAAGTCCCACCTGGGAAGCATCCAGTGTTATTCTGATTATTAGTTGCCACTGCAATACTTGCAGCAAGGGCAATAAAAGAGAAAAGGAAGAGGATAGCTCTGGCTTGAGCCATTTAGAACGAAACATCACAAACTAAAATTGAAGTTTGCAATAACACTGTAAAACAGGTGTTAAAACAGTAGCAAAAAAAGCATATGATAGACACGAAATTTCAAACAGGACGTATCATTGAAAATATGCTCTATCATATTGAACAAATAGTTGGCTGGCTAAACAAGAAGAAATCAGTTTTAACTTTTCATTTACTTACATGAACATAACATTGCGCCACGGATCCAATTTGTTCTATACACATAACATGGATTCCAAATCCTCGTACGTTTCGTTCAACGCTTTGGTGATTGCTGTTGAGCTTCAACGAGAACTTCTATTCTCTGGAAAACATGAAAAAGATAGCACAAGAACATGTGATATCAGAAGAAAACTTGCATGCAAATTAACCTTGAGAGAGTTTCTTATGTCCTCAAGCTTCTCGAAGAGCTTCTCGCTGCTGTTGTCACTGTAGCTATAGCCAGCTTCTTCTTTGAGAGGCAAATAGCCCATCTACAGAAAAAGAAGGAAAAAGAGTATGCATGAATTTTTTATACGCAAGTATACTAACCTGCCAGGAAGACAATCCAGTGCCTTGGCCCCAAGTCCAAGCACTCGATTTGCTCAAGGAAGGCTGGACAGGAAGGTCTTCCACGTCGTGATCATTGAGACGAGGCAGAGGCTTCAAACTGGAAGCAACCATCAGCACAACCTGAAAGAATGTTTGGTTTTGCTTCTTCGTTTTTTCCTAGAAGATAGTCCTTACTTTTCGGAAGAGCGTAGGATTTGCCAGTCCTTGAATCTGCACGTCGTCGCTCGGAGAAGGCTTGGATCTCCCGGCAATTTCGATCCTTAGAGATGAAAGGTTGAAAGCCGATTGCATGCATCCTGCGAAGAAAGTGAACGGGAATCACACTGTCTAAACCACGCACCGAGAACTTAGTTTGAAAGGTTTGAAAAATCCAACAAGCCGGAAGCTCTATCCTAGAATGAAAGTAAAGAAGAAAAACGAAACCTTGCTCGATGACAACGTCAGTCACGAGAGGTAGCATCAGGCATTTTTCCGTTCGATTCACTCCAAAACATGGAAACCAAGCTGGTCTCGAGACCTTAGAAACAAGCAAATGAAATTCAAGCTTATAAGTCGTAAGAAATAATACCTTGTAGACAATCGCATTGTCGGTCACATAGAGCTTTCGTGATCTAAAATCGCTCCTCATGATGGATCTCCTCACGGGTAAGTAGAGAAGCATAAAAATTCCCGCTCCCCAAGCGAGAACTAGCAGCAGCGAGATCAAGCACCATTGGACAGAGTCGTAGTTCACAAATCGGTCCTCCATCTCCTCGAATGAAGCCTTGTAAATGATCCTCCCGACCTGCGCGCTCTCCTCGTCGCCGTCCTGTACGGGATCATCGAGGAGCCGCGCCTCGCCCTGGATTTCCTCCTGGAGCAGCCTGTCGAGCGTCCCCATTCTCTCCAGATTCCAAAAACCCTAATAAGCATAGATAAATTTCCACTGAACCCATCGTGATTCGAACACGCAACCTTCTGATCTGGAGTCAGACGCGCTACCATTGCGCCACGGATCCATTTTACTTTACTTTTAAATGTAAAGAATATTCTCTTTTTAATTGAAAGCCCTAAAAATTACTATTCTGATCTGTAAACACAAATTAGAAGGCCTTTTGTCAGTGAAGGAGAGGCAACCTGGATAGAACACCAAGTCGGAAAAGAACGCTTTGCCAGTTTTCAGAATGTCTTCCACAGTCCGTGTGATCATATCCTTGCAATGGATCACAGGTTTACAGGCTCCCTGCCATCGGAACAAGTCCCTCAAGAAAGAAATATCATCGTCAGTGGAGTTCCCACCAAAGGACTCCCGAACTGTTAACCACAGGTGGAAATCAAGTGCGTCCAAGTTACGTGGATTGCTGTGGTCTACGAGCGCCTACAAGAAGAAGAAGATTAGAGGGTATCTAAGAAATAGGAAACCACAATGAGCCAAGTGTTTCACACACCTCTAACAAGCCGGAGTGGAAATCGATGATTCGCAAGTTAACATGGGCTCTAGAAGAAGGGAAATGCTGTCCAGATGGTGGAGGTGAAGGCCTGTAATTGTGGGCATGAGCTTGAAGAGGCTCACCAATTTATCGAGCTCCCAGTATCCAGCAATTTCCAAACTCTAGAGCTTGTCACATTTCCTGTTGAGCTTAAAGCAGGTGTTGATCTTCAGGACTTCCAGGCTCTCCGATTTGAAACTGAGGCAGAGGTCAACCTTGAGGATAGTCAACTGGGTGTCTAGGAAAATTTCGAAAATGGATCCCTGCCATATCCCCATTATCCTCCCCAACAAGAGGCTGCCACTTGACACCGTGAACCTGGACAGATGCTCAAGACCATGGACGCTGAGATCCTCAAGCAGCGGGCAAGCTGCGAGGAGCTCCTCGAGCACATTCTCGTGGATTGAAGAGCCGCAGGCGCCGGAGAGGCGATTCATTCACGCAACCTTCTGATCTGGAGTCAGACGCGCTACCATTGCGCCACGAATCCATTTTACTTGAACATATCCAAAACCAATATGGACGTGGTGATCCGAAATGAGCTCCGCGATTACCAGGAGGAGGAGGATTATCATGACTTGCCTCTGGAGCTGTGCTAAAATCTGCAAGAGAAAGACCATGCCTCGTGTGGTTTTCGAGCGAGGGGTGGTATACTGGCTCGCCACGAGTACCGTATCAGTGCTTGATGCTCCACGCTATTGGGCTTTTTCTACATTTATTATTACATCCCAGCTTAATTAATAACTTAGAATATATTCAAAGGGAAGTGGCAGTGCTTACATGGCTTTTGTATCTTTCCACTTCTGTCTGCATCCGTCCGACTGTGTTCTTTCTCGTTTTCTGACAGGCACTTCTTGACTAACACACTCCCATTCGACTACAGCTTATTCTTATTCTTGTTATGGAGACGGTGCAACACCTGATAAGGTAATGCATCCATCTGGAAGTGAGTTGGAGATGCAAATGTAAGATTCCCCTAAACCCCAAAATGGGCTTTTCTGGCAGCTCTCGATCGTTTCAAACTAGCTGCACACACTGATTTCTACAGGGTGCTTTGAGGCTCACCAGCACCACATTTTCAAGCAATTCAGCAAAGCAATTTTATTCTTGTCTACGCCTTCACAGATGGGCTTTCTTGGTAGCAAACTCCACAATTGTGCACCCTGTAGAATCCCAGCTCCTCTTGCTCACTTTACTTTGCAGCCACTCAAAACCCTTGAGAAATCTACTCCTTTGGTCTCAAGAAGGAGACACTGGTTATAGATTGCAATTGAGGGTTTCCTCTGAGCAGCAAACACCCCCACGAAGAGCAGCAAGCGCTGCCAAATCATTGCCACATAGGTGGAGAGGACGATCTAATTTGAATATTCTTCTTTTAACTGGGTGAATTTCAACGAAGAACCCTAAATATTTTCCCACTATGATGCGAGCTATGGTGTTTGAAGCTCCTGGAAGCGCTCTCAAGCTCACGGAGCTCCAGATTCCAGAGTCTCGCGACGGCCAGGTCCGCGTCAAGGTCTCGGCGTGCGCTGTTTGCCGCACGGATCTTCATGTGGTATGCGCCAGGCTTTGATTTCCTTCCAAGAATCGCCGCGCAGGGGAGCCCAATCTTCCGATAATCCCTGGTCACGAAATCGTGGGACTGGTGGATAAGATCGGGCGAGGCGTGGATTCCTTGCTGTTTTCAATTGGAGCTAGAGTGGGAATTCCTTGGCCGGGAAGAACTTGCGGGAGCTGCAGCTACTGTGTGGATGGAGCTGAGAATTTGTGTGACGAGCCAGGCTTCACAGGTGAGAAAGCTTTCAAGTTCTTTATTCTTCGTTTCCAGTTCTTCTTTGCATGGAAAAAGATTCTTTCTTGCAGGCTATAGCCTAGACGATCGATGGTGGCTATGCCGAGTACGCTGTTGCGAACAGTGCCTACTGCTTCTCCCTTCCGGAGAATTACCCGGACGTGAAAGCCTCTCTCCACTCCTTCGCGCCGATCTCATCGGCTATCGATCGCTCAGGATGGATTCACGCCTGGAATGCGCAAACCCCGCAAGTTTGGAATCTATGGATTTGGAGCTGCTGCTCACATCGCTGCTCAGGTACACCGAGCTCTTCCACCTCTCTCGAATCGTACAAAAGCTTTGGATCTTCCAGGTGTTGAGACACGAAGGCCATGAAGTGTATGGTTTCACTCGACCGGGTGACGTAGAGGCGCAAGCTTTTGCTCGAAAAGTTGGAGCCACTTGGTCGGGCGATTCCACCGCGTCGCCGCCACAACTCTTGGACGCCGCCATCATCTTTGCTTCGGTGGGATCGCTGGTACCGCTCGCTCTGGCAGCCATTCGCAAGGGCGGGGTGGTGGTTTGCGGCGGGATTTACAGTCTCCATACGCGGCGAACTGGGGCGAGAGGAGAGCGGTGTCGGTCGAATCTCACACGCTTGGATGCCAACGAGTTCTTGCGAGTGGCTTCGAGCATGGAGATCAAAATGGAGACAGTGGAGTTTAGATTGGAGGAAGCCCTGCGAGCTTTGAGAGAAGGGAAGCTCAATGGAGCAGCAGTTCTTGGTCCAGGGATCTAGGTGAAAGTAACAAGTTGGGCATTTGGTCTAGTGGTATGATTCTCGCTTAGGGTGCGAGAGGTCCCGAGTTCAATTCTCGGAATGCCCCAGCTATGTGGTTTCATGTTTTTGCTTTAATTCAAATTAAATTCTAGTGGATCATTTAGCCAGTTCTTTACGGCTTTAAGTTGACATGATCTTTCTTATTCTTTGTTATTTGCCTTTGGGATGTTTAGGCCTTGGAGGCCAGCACAAGTCCGGCGCCGGCGATTCCAACCGTGAGAGCAATGCTTCCTCCATACTTGGTTCCAAACTCAGCAACGTTGGCGATGGAATCGATGGCGCCATAGCCCTTTGCATAGATCTCCTTGCCGACGATGTTGTAGATGGCACGAACTGGAGCAAGCAAGGCCTGGTATGCGTATGGGAGGTACTCGGTTGCGCCGACGGCATCAAAGATGGAGTCCAGGAACCACTCGCTGTGAGCTGAAGCTAGAACGTTGTTAACCATGATGTTGCCGGAGAGAGTGAGTGGGTTGTAGAGACCCAGCTTCTCAACCTTTGAGATTTCTGTGGAATGTAAACAAGTGTCAAAAAAGTAAAATGATATCATGAAATTTGTACCCGTGATTTGAGATGATTCCCACAGAGAATCTCCAACCTTGAGATCCTCAGCTCTCTTGTACACGAGCTTTCCATTGACATCAACAGGAACAAAGTGGCCTGCAGTGAGTTCCAACATGTTTGCGCCACTGTGCACTTGCACAAACTCCGAAATGGCATCGGCATCCTTGTGGCCGAATGCGTACACATCAGAGAAAAGATTCTTGCCCACTGCAACCTGAGAAACACACCTCACCAATTTCTAGAAGCTGCAATGAGGTCAATTCACCTTGTCTCCAACACTGAGCTCCCTCATGAACTTAAATTCCCCAGTGTACATCTGCACAGTTGCATCCCCTGTGATAGTTTGGAATTTAAATAGCTATCATGTGGAGAAATATTTCTTGAGAAAGTCCTACCTGGGAAGCATCCAGTGTTATTCTGATTATTGGTTGCCACTGCAATGCTTGCAGCAAGGGCAATGAAAGAGTAAAAGAAGAGTAGAGCCTTGGCTTGAGCCATTAGAGCTATACTTCTAAAATTTATCTAATAAGCTAGAGAACCCTTGAGATGTTTTGTTACCGCTTCACAGCAGAGGTTTCTCTTATAGCACCAAGCAAAGCATATGACATGCAGTTTCTTTGTGCACCAACTTTTCAAAGAATTCCCGAGAAGTTAGTTGGCAACAAACTCTGGTACTTAGGATAGAGATTAAGCTCTCGACTGTATCAATATACACACATGCTTTCTGGAGGACGAATTATTGAGAAAACAAAATCGTCCTTATCGATCTGTCTTGGAAAAACACAACAATTGCGTAGATTCCACTGAGAGCATCCATGATTCTTCTCCCACTCACCCTGTAAATTGACCAAATAGCAAAAAATGGAATCGCATTACCCCGTTGCTGCCCCACCGCGAGATGCCACGAGCATTTTAAATATATATACGTAAATCCATTCTCCAGGGAGCGAGCAAGGAAGATGGAGGCCACGAACCTTAGTAGCAGCAAGGGCGACGATCACGAGGGATTCCTCCTCAAGCTTCGATCGAGGCTAGAAAAGTAAGAACGAGTAAAAAAAGAAGGAAAACGATAGAGAAAAGCTGACGATACCTTGTTTTCTACCACAGCGTCGGAGTTGAGCTCCCAGAGGTTGAGGTGAGGTTCCATGGCTTGGAGCTCAGCGTCGATGTTTACACCAGGAGCAGCCGAGCGATCTCCAGCATTGCAAACTCTTTCGTCAACACCGTCCAGGTTGGTCTCTTCTTCAAGTTGATGGCCTGTTTTTGACAAGCTTTCTAGAGCTTCCTGAGCTTGCTCCATGTCCTGCCATCGAACAAGCAATCGATTAACATCCTACACAGCGTCGATGGTGTTGTCAGACCTTCCAGGTTGATAACGAGAGGAGTTCTTCTCTCTTTCTTTACTGTTTCATCTCATGCTTGGTTCCAAGGCTGACGCTGCTGCTTGGTCCACCCGCATCTGGCAAGACAAGCTTACTCTTAGCGCTCGCCAATAAGATCCAATGCAAGGGAGAGGTGACTTACAATGGATGCACTCACGACGAATTCGCCCTCCGGAAAGAGATCGCGTACATCAGCCAGCAAGACTTGCATCTATCCGAGCTTACAGTTCGAGAAACACTGAACTTCGCAGTGCGATGCCAAGGCGCCGGTCACCAAGGAGGTAAGAAAACTTTCCTCGAGGAATCTTGGCCTTGATACGACTCTCTGCTTGCACACAAACAGAGATTTTTAAAGAAGTCGAGAAAAGAGAAAAGGCAGCAGGAATCATACCCGATCCAGACGTTGAAGCTTTCATGAGAGTGAGATTTCCTTTCTCGAGGAGTCGTTTATGTTAACGAAATCTCTTGTGGACCAGGCTGCTGCTGGTGACGATGCAAAGCCCAGCATCATGTCCGAATACATGATCCAGGTTTGTTCTGTCCATTATAACGCTTCCAAGGTTCTCAAACTCGAGCGAGATATGGAATCAGGTTCTTGGCATGGACACTTGCGCCGATACAATCGTAGGCAATGCTCTTCAGCGAGGAATATCTGGAGGACAGAAAAGAAGACTCACAGCAGGTCAGCATCACCAATATCCAAAAACTTTAATATTAACCATGAACAATCACTTACAGGAGAAGTGCTGGCTGGTCCCGCAAGAATTTTGTTCATGGATGAGATTTCTACGGGACTGGACAGCTCCACCACGTACCGAATTATCAGTTTCCTGCAGCAAACCGTGAAAGCTTTGAGCAAAACGATGCTGATCTCGCTGCTGCAACCACCCCCAGAGGTTTTCGAGCTGTTTGACGATCTTATACTTCTTGCGGAAGGACATGTAGTATACCATGGAACTCGAGAAGGTGTTCTACAGTTTCTTGAGGCCCAAGGCTTCAAATGTCCTGCAAGAAAAGGAGTAGCAGATTATTTACAAGAGGTCAGTAGTATACAACACATTCATGTTCCTCTAAAGTCTTGGGAAATGCAGGTAGTGTCAAGAAAAGATCAAAAAGGTTATTGGTGCGGTGATAAAGAAGCTTACCGGTTTGTATCGGGAAAAGATTTTGCTGCTGCTTTTCAACGATACCGGGCTGATGAATTCACGCTCAAGGACTTGAAGAAAGTTTATCCTGCAGGGAAAAAGCAACCAAGGATGAGTTCTTGGAAGCTGTTTCAGGCCTGCTGCTCAAGAGAAATCATACTGATAAAACGTAATCTCTACGTTCATGTGACTAGCAACGTAATTCAGGTGAGACTCACCTTTTTAATAAAAAAGAAACCAACACCATTATTTTTTAAAGGGCTCGATTATAGCGGTGATTGTCTCGACCATATTCCTGCGAACAACAATGCATCATGAGACCGTCCAAGATGCAAACAAATTTATGGGTGTTCTGTTCTACATGATCATGAATATCATGTACCGTGGATTACCTGAGATGACACTCACAATCACGAGACTTCAAGCCTTTTACAAGCAACGAGATTCGCAGTTTTATCCCGCTTGGTCTTGGGCATTGCCAACGATATTTTTCAGGATCCCGATGAGTTTCATGGACGTGGCAATCTGGACCTGCATTACATACTGGGGAGTTGGGTTTGCTCCCGAGTTTACCAGGTAAGTCAGTTTCCTATGGTCCTAAAGTGCCGGATAAAGAGACTACTCACAGATTTTTCAAGCACTTTGTGCTACTGTTCTTGGTGAACCAAGCTTCGTTCGCCATGTTTCGGTGCATTGGAGCCATCGCTCGAAGTCCAACAATTACGAGTACGTTCGGTTTCTTCTTCTTCATAACGACGGTGGCAAATGGAGGCTATTTGAAATCAAGAGGTACTTCCTGCAAGAAAACTAAAGGTTAGTATTTAAGAAACGACTCTCCAGAAAACATCCAACCATGGTGGCTATGGAGCTACTGGACATCTCCGTACATGTATGGCCAGAACGCTTTAGCTGTCAATGAGTTCTATGCGCAACGGTGGAGCAAGGTACGAAAGCACCAATCTACAATGGATAATTGTCTGAAAACACATGCAGCCAACATTTGGAACTGGAACTTCACACACAGTTGGGGAGGTTTTGCTAAAGACCCGAGGAATGTTTCCAAATCCAGAATGGTACTGGATTGGACTCGCAGGACTGGTTATCTCGATACTGGTGTTCAATGCACTCTACGTTCTAGCACTTACATACCTTAACCGTAAGTGATAGACGGACAAGTTATTGGTGGCGAGAAAACTTACCAGGTCTTGTGACAGCTCTGAGAAAACCTTGCACCGCAATTTACAGCAACAGTAGCGAGGCAACTGCAAGAAAAAAAGGTGAGTTGGTGACTTCAGCACAAAGGACATGAAAGCACAAAAAATACACTTACAACTTTTTTGCAGCTGAGGATATCGAAGATGGAGGTGTTGGAGAAGTTCTCCTACCTTCCTTGCCGTTGTCACTGGCTTTCCGGAACATCGTTTACGAAGTTGACTTGGTAAAGTTTTTCGTCTCGTCTCCTAGAGTGTATTCCTGACACTGATGCTCCAGGATAAGAAAAGCCATCCCAAGAGTGATACCAAGAGATTGCAGCTGCTACACAATGTAAGTGGAGCTCTCCGGCCAGGAGTTCTAACGGCACTCATCGGCGTGACTGGCGCTGGGAAGACTACACTGTTCGATGTTCTCGCCGGAAGAAAGACCGTGGGGTACGTCCGAGGAGAACTCAGCGTCTCTGGATACCCGAAAAACCACAAAACCTTCGCAAGAGTTTCTGGTTACTGTGAACAGGTTGACATCCATTCGCCTCATGTGACAGTCTACGAGTCGCTCGTCTTCTCTGCGTGGTTGCGTCTCCCACAAGACGTGAATCACGAAACCGTGCTGGTCCGTATGGGCTTTGTTTCATTCCCTTCCAGAGTTGACGATCTAAACTTTTGAGCAGAGGTTCGTCGAAGAAGTAATGGAGCTTGTGGAGCTTGACAGCATACGAAATGTCTCAGTAGGAGTTCCCGGTGTGTCTGGCCTCTCGACCGAGCAACGCAAGCGCCTGACGATTGCTGTAGAGCTCGTTGCAAATCCATCTATCCTGTTTATCGACGAACCAACCTCGGGTCTGGATGCTCGAGCGGCGGCCATAGTTATGAGAGCCATACGAAACACTGTCAACTCGAGCCGGACTGTTATCTGCACGATTCATCAACCGAGCATCGACATCTTTGAATCTTTCGACGAGGTACTTGCTTGTGATGCATTTAGGACCCCATCGCCAACTTCCTCTTCCTTCTTCGTTTCGGTGTAGCTCTTCCTCATGAAACGTGGAGGACAACTCATTTATGCCGGACCTCTTGGCAAAGAATCCTGTCACTTGATAGAGTACTTCGAGGTAGTATTCCGTTCTCTTTCTTGTCGCTGATAATCTTTTTTGTCTCCTACGTAAACCAGGCCATTCCCGGGATTCCAAAGATAAAGGACGGCCAGAATCCAGCAACCTGGGTGATGGAAGCTACCACTCAGTCGAGGGAAGAACTTCTCGGAATAAACTTAGTCGAGATCTACGAGAACTCACCACTCTACGGGTAAGCTTTCCCCCCCTTCGCCAGATTTCTTAACGCTTTCTTCCAGGAGAAACCAGAACCTCATAAGAGCGATCAGTGTCCCAGCTCCACAATCCCAAGACTTGCACTTCCGGACTACATACTCCAAGCCATTCCTGGAGCAGTTCTACACCTGTTTGTGGAAGCAGCACCGTTCATACTGGCGAAATCCAATCTACTTCTACTCCCGGATGTTCTATGGAGTCGTCGTTGGCTTTCTACTCGGAACTATGTTCTGGAACTCTGGAAAGGAGCTGTAAGCCACACCACCTTTTCTGCTCAGACTTACCAGACTTTCCTCGCAGAAAAACCGAGCAGGACATCTTCAACTTGCTCGGGGCCATGTACACTTCCACAATCTACGTTGGCATCTCGGACTCTATCAGCGTCCAGCCGCAAGTCATCATGGAGCGAGAAGTTTTCTACCGAGAAGTAGCCGCTGGAATGTATTCTCCACACGCCTTTGCTCTCTCACAGGTATAAAAAAACTCCATCCGACCATTCCCTGGATCTAAAATTCGAACTTCCACTCCAGGTGATCATCGAAGTCCCCTATATACTCCTCCAAGCAGCATCCCAGAGCCTCCTGGTCTATCTCCTCGTCGGCCTCCAATGGACACCAGCAAAGTTCTTCTACTTCGTGTTCTTCATCTTTGGTTCCTGCCTAAACTACACGCTGTTTGGAATGCTTGGTGTAGCCATGACGTCCAATTTCCAAATGGCCGTGCTCACGCAAGGAGCTCTCGTCCCCTGGAACATCTTCTCCGGCATTATCATCCCTCTGGCTGTAAGTTGATCGATCGCGAGCTATCTATCCGATCCAGTTCCATCTTCTCCCTGTGACTATCCATCTATCCATCTCTAGTTCCATCTTCTTGGAGCTCCATCCCTGTGACTATCCAAAGATCTAGTTCCATCTTCTTAGAGTTCCATCCCTGTGACTATCCATCTATCCATCTCTAGTTCCAGTTCCATCCCTGTGACTATCAATCTATCCATCTCTAGTTCCATCTTCTTAGAGTTCCATCCCTGTGACTAAATCCTTTCCACTTTCCAGAAAATCCCACCGTGGTGGCGATGGTGTAGCTGGCTGTGCCCCCCAACTTGGACGCTCTATGGCCTCCTAGCTTCGCAGCTGGGAGATGTGGAGACGCCGATCGAAGTTCCTGGACAGAGCAAATCATCCAGTGTGAAGAATTTCATTCGCGACTACTATGGATACCAGGAGGAAGGCCTGCGATTCGTGGTATTCATGCACATCGTCTTCCCGGCCGTGTTTGCGCTAGTATTCACAGTGCTGATCACATACGCGAAATTCCAGAAGAAATAGATCGCTCCCAAGAACCCTAAAAAAACCTAGCCGTTGGGTTAATCTCAGCCGTCGACTGTCCGGAAGTTTTGATTTTGATTCTTCGTAAGTTTACACGAGATTTTCTCTCAAACGTTTTGCTTTGAGGTTCAATCGTTCCCTCGTAGAGATCATTGGGAGGCAAAAGAATATAGTTCATATCATTGGGGACTGCGAGCAACAAGATGGATCGTCAGAAGAAAAGAAAGAAAGGCATAAGTAGACTTACCTTAAGCGGAGGAAGAGCGGAGACTGAGTCTGCCAGGCTCTTGAAAGAATCCGGATCCAAGATCGCCATGTTTGCCAGTAGCTTGCGATTGAGCTCCACTTTCTGGCGATTGAGCCCGTGCATGAATTCGCTATACCCAAGCTATCCAGAAAGAAAGACAAAAGAGTCAGTCAGCTTGGCCCAAATTCTGACGAGAAGAAAATGTGGAGGAAAAAAAGAGAACTTGTGAAGAAGAACTGTGAAGAATGTGGAGAAGAAATAGAGCTTTGATAAGAAGAAAAAGAAACTGTGAAAAATGTGAAGAACAAATAAAGCATTGATAAGAAGAAGAAGAAGAAACCGTGAAGAATGTGGAGAACACAGAGAACTTTGATAAGAAGAAGAAATTGTGAAGAAGAGAAGACGTGGAGAAGAAATAGAACTAAGAAGAAGAAGAATGTTGAGGAAGAACGCCATTCTTACCCCGTGGAGTCGAGCAGCAGCCCCAATTCTCGTGATCCACAGCTTGTGGAAATCTCTCTTCTTCCTCCGCCTATCGCGATACGAGTGCTCCAGGGCCTTGGCGACCCGATCTCGCGCAATCCTGTGCACCTTCTTGCCCCTAAATCCCTTGGCCAGCTCCAGCACCAGCGCCTTGTTCCTCACGACCTTGCCCCTGCCAGGGTATGGCCCCAGCTCCTTCTTGCTCCTCTCCAGGATCTTGCGCGCCTCCTCCTTGTCGCTGCTGCTCCGCCACGCGCTGCCCGTCTTGCTGCGCGAGCATCGGATGATCGCCGCGCCCCTGCCGCCGCGACTCGCCGCGCCTACCCTGGCGCTGGATTTGACCTGATGCCGCTGGCACAGCGATGCCGCGCCATTGCCGAATGTAAAGAACGATCGCGAAGAGGAGAGCAGCATTCTCGCCCTAGAGAAACCTATCCTATTTGCTCCTGACAATAAGATTTAACGATATTCTCTTCTTTAAGAACTTTACGAAATCATCTCCAATGCTCGTTCCGTGAACTCCGGAGGAACACGAAATCTATGGGATGATCCAAGTTGCGCCTGTACTTGTCTGGAATGCAAACTAAGGACCAAAGCTAGGAAACGAAGAAAAGCATAACATTACCAGTTGTTTAGCGGGCCGCGCGTAAAAAAGACGCTCGCACTTCTTGGCGGCAAGCTGCACACTTGCGTCCCTCATGTAGTGATGGAGTTGCTCGCGAGAGAGAGCCACTCCGAGAGCGTTGAGCTTCGGCAGGCATTCGTCCAGCTCGTCCTCTATGACATCAAAAAAAGAGAGAGAAGATCGTCAAAATAAATCACAAGTTCAAGCGAAGAAAAGGTTCTTAGAAAAGAGAAGATCAAAATAAATCGCAAACAGAGAAAAGTCCTAGAATGTGTAACATCACAAGCAAATCAAGATCGCAAGCATACAAGTCCACACTTCACACTGCCGAGTGAAGAGAAAAACCCGGGGAAAAACCAAAGCGTGTACAAGCTCAAGAAAAAAAGAAGAAAGCAAGAATCTTGAGAGTGAGCATACCAGTGAGGGGAATTCTTGCCAAAGAAGCCATTCGATATTTCAGCGTGAGCGGATCCTCTACAGCTTGCCGGATGATCTTGTTCCTCCTCGCGAGAAGAACCGGGAGCTGGAGGTTGAATGCCACGGAAGTGGCCAACGCCGGAAAGTAGAGGACTAGCGGAAGATCGAAGAAATCCACGGCATCGTACACGTATCCTGCGAAGTAGTCGGCAACCACGCACCTGATCGCCCCAGATTTCGCGCCCAATCGCGAAACCAGATCGGAGAAGCTGCGACTGAGATCGAGGATGCGCTGTGGGGATTTCAAGATGTCGGCACCCCGCTGCGCTGTCAGGGACTCGAATCGCAGCCGGCCTTGATCGCTAACACCGGCGTGAAGCTCTGGCGAGGGAGTGACCACGGTGATGAGAAATCCGTGGCAAAGGAGGCGCTTTGCCAGATGGAAGAGAGACCAGAAGTGAGAGGCACCACCGTGCGCGCAAAGAAGCAGCAATGGCGACGAATCGTCGAGCTCCATCGCCATCGCTAAAACCCGTTCTTGGACGCGATGAGCTGACGCATCGGGACGATGTGAATGCAGGAAGCTGGGAGTCTCAAGAAACGCCGAGTAGGAGACGAGCAAATGAAAGTCGGACCTCGACTCCACCAAGTACATGCCCTGTCTGCGTCTGGAATCGTTGCAGGGAGTCTCTGTGAGTGGATCATCCATGACTATCAGAGTCTTCGATTACTTTGTCCTCTCGCCCTTCTATGATCGCTCTTGCTCCAATGAGCAGCGCTCTGTCCATCCCCTCGACATGACCCAGCTCTTGTAAGAATCAAGCTCCTTGTTCTTCCTTCGCAAGAGATTTCTCTTCGTTTTGTGCTGTGGCAGGAAGATGACTGGAGTGGAGTAGGAGCCCAATCTCTTTGTCCTCCGCAAGCAAAAGTGCGAGAGTGGCCATATCTATCAACCACGCTGCTCTACAGCGTTGTTTGCAACAGAGTGGTAAGTCGCAAGGCCTTTTCTTCTGCTGCTTCTGATGGTCCGCCCGTTTGATCTCTAGGCCCGAGCTGTGCATCACATCTCCACTGCCTTCTCCCAAAGGGTTTGTTGCTTTTCGTCTTTCGTCCTTGTCCCTGACTATGCTCTGATGTAGACGATGAGAATGAACATGAGAGCGATCCCACTGGCCGTGTCGATCTCAAGGAAGTCCTCCGGATCGATCAGATACTGGGAAATGTTCTTCGCAAGGTGAGCCTTTCGTCTCTTTTTCCTGTTCATGTCTTGGTCTTGTTCTTTCCAGTTCAGCTTCCTCCTCCTCATGAAGAAGTTTGCGAAAGAACTTTCTCATATTTGGACTGCTAATGTGTTTCAGCTTAAAATGGCTTTGGAGTATCTTCAACCAGCTTTTGGAGGTGTCATAGTGGATGTGAGCTGACCGAGAGATGGCCATTGGACGTTAGAACACGAACTTCCTGTAAGCTTCTGCGCTATATGTACTCACTAGCAAACTTCTGGTTCAAACAGGTTGGAAGACACAAGTACATGTGATTGATAACGAGCTATGCATTCACAATCCTCACGTTCCTATAACGAACCCAGACAGAAAATGCAACTACAAGAATTATATTGAGGTATGCTATGATTCTCTGATCATCCAAACTAAAGTGTGTATGTTTTCCAGGGGACGAGTGTGGCATTTACCTTGGAAGGAGTTTTGACAATACCCTGACAAGTACTGTTAGACTCCTTCCAGGTAAGAATAAAGAGGAGGTTGTCAAGCAGCTGCGCTATTATTCAAGGCTCCTGGTCACGGCACTTCCAGTAAGTAATTTTGTATAGTGTTTCTTGCATGTTCATTCTTAACTCGTTTATTCAAGGTTTATGTAATCCAAGAGTATGCACGACTTAGCATGACCTCTCTCCCTGGAAGTTCCTTCTCTTACGCTGGCTCACTGTAAGTATCACTGTTACGTTTTCTCTTGAGATATGCAAGCTCTTTACACTTGGTGTTTGTTTTTTCAGTGCTCTGGCCGCGATGGGATTTGGAACTCTAGTTTTGTTTGTTTATCAAAACTATGGTTTTTCCTCAGCTTGATGACCACACCGGGCCGCAGTGTCACTGGGATGGAGCTAAGCGAGCAGGCAGGCAGGATCCACTTACATTGTCCAAAGGAGGTGAAGCCATTCAAGAGGCTTCACTCTCGTCAAGTGTCAACTCAATGGTAAGCTTCGAGATATTTTTCCATTCATTCGTTTGCTAAGTGACGATCATCACAGGTGGAGCCTTGACTGCGAGAACGTTTCATCAATGTGGATGCTCGTGCTGCCACCGCCCACCCAGCACCACACTGGCCCGCCCCCGGCCGCGCCGCTCTGCCGCCACCGCCACCGCCACCGCCGCCCCGCTGCCCTGCCACCGCGCCCGAAACTAACTCGAAAATTCTGGCAACTGCAGTTCTTGTCTCGAAAATTCATCTTAGCATAAGTAGTTTCGCTAAATAATGGCCCATGAGAGTGTGAGGGTGTTCGAGACTCGAGAGTGTACAAATTTGCAGCAGGGGAAAAAATCCAAGGATGAAGAAATGTCATGCAAAATCAGAAAACATTCTTCTGCCATAGCCGCATGTTGACGAGCGCCAAAGGGAAAAAGGTGTGTGAGGTAATGCAAAATGCTGAAACAGCACAGCAACAATAGTCTACTTCGAGCAGTAAGTGTCAGAGTCAAAAGATTTATTGTGACTTTTTACCAAAATGTAACTCCTCTTTTTTTCTTCTTACTTCTTTTGGTTGGGCTTAAACTTTACATGGCTTTTCATGTTGTGCAGGGCCATGTGGACTCAGAGGAAAGCTGATACTAGATGGACGAAAATTTTAATGATGAAACGAGTAAATTGAAATCACTATATTTTGACAGACCCCATATATACGCCTGGGAAAAAGGTGTAGGGTTTAATGGAGAGCGTCTGCGATGACGGCGAGGAGCGCTTGCGGGATCTTTGCGGGCCTGACTATGAGCGCCTTCAGCGGCAAGGCTATTCGGCCTCCAGGTTGTGGACGGCCGATGTAGATGAGGTTTTCGCCTTGTTTCCAGGAAATCCTCATCTCGCATGCCGGATATATAAGTTGTTCAACTGTAAGTTCTTTCGCTGTTTCTTTAGGCTACTGTTCTTTTTGCATTTCCTGTGCAGTAGAGGCTCGCAGCAGCAAGATCATGGACCTAGTGGCAAAGAAAGAAACACGAGACCCCAAGCTGCTACAGTGGATAAAGGAGAGGTTGGAGTATGTTTCGTACGAGTGGCTGCGTCAATGTGAAAGGCTCCTCATGCAGAAGCCGATAGGTGAAAGTTCTGTGTTTTCGTCTGGTGCTCGAGTATTCTCTTGCTTGTGCCTGTGCAGAGAACACTAGGCCTGATCGTGATCGTTTGTGGCACGAGATTAATACGAAAGTGGCGATGAAATCGTTACGGAGGGAGTACGTTGGGGAGGCCCATAAGATATTGTACAAGGAGCTGTGTAAGTTGAGGAACGAATGCTCAAAGAGTAAGTCTTGAATTCTTCTGTTATTGTGGCTTATAGCACTGGCTATTGTGTAGACGAGCACTACAGCTGCTATACCTCCATAGTACAGGGTTCTGGCACGGGGAAAACACGCGGGGTGATGCAGATGTCGCGCCTGGGAGTGTATATTTGCTATTGCAGCACGGCGGCAGCAAACAGTAGCGCCTGTCCTCCTCGAACTGGGGAGCTTGCCAACCAGCTCAGCCGAACGAACAGTGAGTTGGAGATGGCGCTATACTTCAAAGCATGGCTTTTTGTCCTCCATGAGACGGTGAAGGGTGAGAAGATGAGCTCAGTGCAGTGGATGGATTCACAGATGGATTCGTCCAGTATTGCGGAGGCCGTGCACAAGAAATGGCTTGAATTGATCAACAGCAGAGCTGTAGAGGAAATTAGTGAGTCACCGGATGACAGGAACGAGAATCTACTCCAACGAGAGTTTGAAAACTTGAAGGATGTACTGCCGGAAGAGGGGGAGGTGCAGGTGCTTTTTGTTTTTGATGAAGGTCGTGGTCTCTTACCGAATGGGGAAAGCACCTTCGGTATGGCACAATCGCCGTTTTACCAGATGAGGCGAGTGGCGAGAGCTTTCTTCACACACAAGAAATACTTTGCAGTTGTCATTGATACGATGGGGAGTATCAGTAATCTGCAGCACGAGGACCAGTCGAGGAAAGCTAATATCCTGGGACGGCACGAGGACCAGTCGAGGAAAGCTAATATCCTGGGTTTGCGGCTTTTAAGGCCTATTCATCAGGTGGTGAATATGGACCTTGTTCCTCGGACTACGGATTTGTCTCCAGCTCAGTTGTTCAGGTATGGAAGGCCCCTATGGAGTAGCCGCCTTGACAGCAATCCAAATGTGTGGAGCCTCCTCGATCTTGCGGAAGCCAAGCTGGTTGGGGTGCTGCACGGGGACTTTCAGGGGCAAGCTGTGGACGTCTGTGGTTCTACCGGAAGGGTACAGATGGCTGAGAGCCAGGCGTTGGCCTTGCTTTCAGCATCAGCGGGCCTGGAGATATGCCCGCGGAGTGCGCAAAGCCAGCTTCTTGTCGCTTCTCACATGAGTATCCTTACGTTCATCTCCCTCGATCGTACGAGAGTGCATATCAGTCAGCCCGTGGAGCCCGTTGTGAGTGAAGCGGCCGCTAGGATTCTCAACCGCAAGAGTGGCGAGCCTCTAGAAGTTGCTCTAGGGCTGTTCCTGAACGGCTGCTACAATGGCTATGTGGATGCTGGACATCGGGGGGAATTCATAGTGAAGCTCATCTTGCTGCAAGCTTGTTGGAGCTTGTACAAGGGTGACTACTACCTACGCCGCATTCCTCTCCGGGATTATATCGGACGATTGCTGGGCTGGGAGGAGGCACAGGTTGACGAGGCATGCAGCGGCCTGGATGAATCCGCTGCCGTCTTTTTTAACAGTTTTATGCTGGTTAAGCAGGGGCAGTTGACACCCGAGATCTTGGCAGCTGCGTTCATGAGAGGCTGTGCAATCATGTACAAAGCCAACAATAACGTCCGAGGTTATGACATTGTTATTCCGGTCTGGACTTCCTTGGGGATGACTGCGCTGCTCGTTTCGGTCAAAAACAGTAGAAAGTGTGGGTGGCTCAACAAAGCTTCTACGACTGTGTTGAGGCCGAGGCTCATGCAAGTCTCAGGAATCGAAATCAAAGTGGTGACGGTCCTCATCAATGTCCAAGAACCAAACCTTAAAGAGCCAGTGCCACCAAAGTTATGGAAGAAGGATGAGATGCATAAGTCTTACTTGCAGGGTGACGAAGCTTATGGCAAGAAAACGGAGCCTGTTGCGCACATAACAGTTTATGGTCTCGAACGCAACTTTCGTTTCCTTGGTGCTAAGACGAAGAGACTTCTAGCTGAACTTTCAATTGCGGTGCCGGATACGGAGGTGGAGGCTGGAAAGCAATCAGAGGAAGCGAAATCATGGCTCCATCTGCTGCTTCCTGACATGTATAAGCTTCCAATTCCAAACGTCTCTGACATTAAGGAGCTTGGTAAGACACATTCGTGATACGCTATTCCCATGATATCATAATGTGACATTTCAAGTTTACAGGTGATCCGCGACAGAAGCGCCCAATAGATGCCACAGAGAAGTTTGCGGACGATTTGCAACAGAAACGCCCAAAAGTTGCCTGAGAGAAGCAAGATCGTGGCCAGGTCGTTTAGAATACTACCTATGATTCGGGTTATGTTGCAATGGTTTTGCATAGATATAGGATTATTAAAAGCTTTTATTTTATTTTAGAAAATCAATTTAGCTTTTGGCTATGCAAATCACATGAGAAACAACACTCAACCATGAAGCTCTCCTTCTCACCAAGATCCCTAACACCACGATTTACACATAAATTTGAAATAGAAAGCAAAATGCATCCTGGAGCTCACCCTGAGAAAAACAAAATGTCAATGAAGGAGAAAATGATGGAGCTTGTAACTGTCATGACACAAGGCTTGCAAAGATGCAAAGCAATCATGGCCATAATAACCCTTGCGAAGGCTATGGCCATAGTTGTGAGGCTTCACCGTGAATTGTGAATTGTAATTGATTTGTATCTAGGGTTTGACTAACTTAAAATATCTTTAAAAGCCCTTTAGATCCATATATATAACTTATATACTATCTTTGTAACTTGAGTTCCTTTACAAATGAAAATAAAATTGCTGCATGTTGAGTTGCAGCAACGCTTGGTTATTTTGTTTTTAAATATTTTTTATTATGATATATAATTTATTATGATCTGTCTAGTATGCAGGTGCTATTCCTGCTTCTGTATATATTATATCTTTTACCCATATATGATCTATTAGTTTCTTATTATGTGTATTGTCTTTTATTATTTGTATATATCCTTCTTTCTTCATTAGTAATATTGCATATAAATGACTATAAATCAGAAAAAGTAGAACATTTAAAAATAGAAACAATGGTAATGTCATATACATCACTAGAAAAAAATTTTAAAAACAGAAAAAAAATTTACATAGAAAACCTGGAACAAATATATAAATATTCAAAAACAACTACAAAAATATATACAGAAAATAGATAATAAAAAACTAGTAATATAAATTGGTTCAAATAGTTATTGTTGTGCTCTCTCAAAAAATTTTCTTTGGTTGGACTAAAACAATGCAAATGCAAACTCAAGGTTTAGTTAAAAATGAGACCGAAAAGAAAACCATTAAGGACGAAAGATCAAACACGTAAATAATTTTTTCTTCTTGGAGAAATGATTTGCAATAAGGTGTTAACTCATTACTTATATTTACATTATGCAATCAAGAGTCCCTACTTTGATGCATATTAGTTATAGTGGTCTTACAAGTGGTGAGTCAAGGGATGAATAGTGGTGAAGCGTTAAATCATTTTGTCTAAGCTTACTATTGAAGATTTAAGTTGCAATGGTCAATTCTTTTTCAGGGAACCTTGGTATTACTCCTTGAATAGCTTGGTGTTGAATTAGTTTTGAGTTTGGTAAAATAGAGAACGACATGAACTTGTCCGTGTTATGAATAAAAATTAGTGGTGTTGGGTGTTGTAAGTCTCTATCAATGGAGTGTGGTATTTATGTTGCATTTTGTCGAATTGAGTTAACACTTGATACTCACATTAAACCTTTAAAAAAATGACATTAGCATTATTCGTGGTGTTGCTTGATTGATGATTATGATTTTTATATCATATTCATGTGATAATAAGTAATGTGTTTACGAAGTTGCTTGGTTAAATGATGATCAACCCCAAAGTGGTTGATGGTGAAGTTAATCTACTTATATATAGTAACAATGAAGTTGGATTCTTAATGGTGGTCTATTATGCTAAATTTAAGTTAATACCTTGGTTCTTAAAGGGTTTAGCCATTGAGGTGTTAGAAAGGGTTGTAGCATTAATTTGCTATGACTTGTTGGTGAATCTGTTGCACTTGGAGTAGATTGCCGGATGGAAAATGTGTGTAATTGAGGCATTGACATTGCTAGCACTTGTGTTAGTGGAAATGGCATTGTTATTTTGAGTAATGAGGAATTTTCCTTAAATCTTGATTTTCCATGTCCTTTTTTTTATTAGTGTTTTGGCTTTATGTTGGATTTTGAAGGTGGTTAAGAAAGAGTGTTAATGCAATGTAGGTATCCGAAAATATGGTCTTTGTGATTAAGCCTTGGATGTTCATTTTGCATTTTTGCGGATGTTAGTCTTGGATATAAAAAATATGGGTATGATGTTTGAAACTTAAGCATACTATGGGTCTTGAGAATTTGTATTGAGGTGAAACTATGTGAAGTTGTTAGTAGGAGGAAGTTGGTTGAGTCTTGAAAGTTTGCATTCCTGGATTGAGGGTAATTCTTTCTCTAGGATGGAAAATTTTCCATAAATTTTTTTAGGCTTTTCCAATGGTTGATTTGTTGATCACTTTGCTCAAAAACCTTTCCATTTTTGTAAACCAGTACAAACTAGTGAAATGGTTGGTGTTGACTTCGGTTGGCTTAAATTTTAATACAAAGTTTATATGATGCAACTCAAAAAAGATGCTAACTTTTGGGGTTAAAGCAATTGAGTGGGATAAAGTCTGGAGTTGGTGTAGAAAAGTAGCCGTTGCATTTTTTTAAGAAAGGTGACCCTATGAGAGTAGTGAGCTCTCACTGATTTTAACTTAGTTTTGGTAGCCTTGCACTTGGCTGAGGATGATGATATCCAACTTAATTGTTTAAGGTTGAAATGTTAGTACCCATACTATAGCTTTGTCTATGAGGAGGTTGTGTACCAATATGAGTCCATCTCATGGTTTTCACTTTAGTTTCGACTGAGTGTTGATTATGCATTACTAGCCTCTTCAAGGCATGCTCAGAGCTATTGATTAGATGTATTGGTGAGCTTATTGCAGTTGAGTTGGATTCAAATAGTCATTTAGTTTATGTTTGTCCATGAACTTTTATCTCGTACCTGGGGTATTACATTTATGTTGGGCAAGTATATAACTCGATGACATAAGTTTAATGTTTGGGTCTTATGAAAGGTAAATTGACGAGTGATTATTAGTTGCTTTGTGACTAGTGATTACTTGTAGACTTTGTCAAAGGATTATTAATACTTGCTTTGTTAGATGATAATTTAGCAATAATAGACTTGCTTACTGGATGGTGTTGCGGAGGATTGTGTCGTTAGACTTATATGGTTTTTCCATATTAGTATGTTGACTCTACCTCTGTCGATATCATTTGGTTATATTTAGTCTGTGGTATTTGATTTCATTAAGTCTTGGATGTGGTGATTCACTTCTTGATGATGCATTATCTGTAGCTAAGTATTGTTGAAGAACTGGTCTCAGATACTAAGTATAGTATCTTTGACTTTAGTTAGTTTGGTTGCTAGAAAGCTTTGAGTGGCTATTCACTTTTGCTTTCTTCTAACTTTGTTTTGGTGTTGATGGCATTGAAGTGGTGCCTTATCGTTGACATTGTTGATGTTGAGATTTGAGTGAAGTGAAATATCTCTCCATAAGATTGATATTAAATTTCATTAGTTTCGATGCAAATAATGTTGATACTTAGGTTGTAGCTTTGTGTTATTGGTATCCATGCATTTACTAGTTAGTAATTGTATTGATGTTCAAATGAACTAAATGGCAAGTTGAGTTAGTTGTGTTTTAGATGAGATTGCTTAGTAGGGGTTGAGCTTTGGCTTTTCCTTGAAAGTGATTAGTCATGGACTATACTAGCATTACAAAGGAAGAGTTAGTGATCGATATTAAAATGTTTAAATCCTTTTTTGAATTTGAGTTGGGGATATATCAATCATTGATAGTTTTTTTTGTGCTTATTATAAAGTGAGTTACATCTTGCTATAGATGGATTCATGGAAGATTGTTTAATGATCACTTGTTAAGTATAGTTTTGTTATACTTAACTTTTGGATTGATACAGATATGCTCTTCATTAGCTTTGGCATTATAAAGTTTAGTTTATGGCATTATAAAGTTTAGCTTATGAATGTGTTAAGGAGGATATTATGGGTTGTCCTATGATTTCTTCTTTATCATTGAAATTAATTTATGTAAGATTCGTGATCATTGTTATGCACAACTTGGCTATAAGTTTTTTCGAGCTTTGGTTCTTTGAGTTTTTTATGCTCATTGTTCCATTTGTTAAAAGTTGTTGGGGAAGTGTCGCAAATGTGACTTCGGGTATCAAAAGTTACTTGTCAGCCAATCCTTATAAAAACTCTTTTTTTATTGCCACAACAGTAAGAGGTCAGTATTGCTGGACCCTTTATCAATGCCTTTTGTGTTAGTGGAGTTAACTAGGCATTTTGAGTGTACTTAGACCGGACGAGCATAAGGACGGAATTCTTACATGCCATTAGCTAAACATACTTAGCCCAGTAAGGAGTTCCTGTATTGTTGTGTCTTGCATTGGCTAATGACAAGAACCCTCGCGTATTGAGACTAGTTATATCGCTACATAATAGCTTACCGTGCTTGCCAAACACCCTCGCTATCATGCCCTTTGTGTTAGTCTCATTCTGGTCCCAAATGCTATTTATGGAAAGTGTCTAGATTTGCTTATTTGGCATATCTACAGAATGTAGAAATTGTTTTGAACATAATGGTATTCATCCCATGTCCAAATTCATAATTTAGAGACATTCCATATTTAGTAAGTTTCGAGTTTGTCCCAAAGACTAACTCCTGGTACTAAGGGAGGCTTAGGGTGAAAGCCTAAAGCGTGTGTTTCTCAGGGGGGGGGGGGGGGGGGGGGGGGGGGGG
>NW_003314383.1:435328-446237 GCF_000143415.4 Selaginella moellendorffii
ACGTTCTACGCCGCTGTATCCTTCCTCACACTGTCATCACTTCATGCCATAATTCACCTTAAGGCCACTTTTCATCTGAGGCAACAATTCGTTTGGTTCTTCAAGCTGGCTATTGGTGGCCAACGCTTCACAAGGATGTTGCTACCTACGTTCAGACCTGTGATCCCTGCCAGGGTGCTGGTCGCCCAACTCACCGCGATCTGATGCCGCTTAATCCTCTGCTTCTGGTGCTTCCTTTTGAGAAGTGGGGCATCGATTTTGTGGGACCGATCAAGCCGGCCAGTCATCCTTCCTGTTGTCGCTACATTCTCGTTTGCATGGACTACGTCACAAAGTGGGCCGAGGCTGAAGCTCTCACGGAAGATACAGCCAAGGTTGCGACTTTTCTTTACAAGAACATCATCATGAGATTTGGCTGCCCTTTGGAGCTGGTGAGTGACCGAGATACTCACTTCATCAATCAAGTGATCGAGACCTTGGTGGAGAAGTATGGCATCGCTCATCGCTACCACCCTCGTGCTTGGTGCGCACCAACAAGATATGTGTGACATCATCATGAAGCTCGCAAGTGCTTCTCGCACAGATTGGGATCACCGTTTGCTCGATGCACTCTGGGCATACCACGTTGCTTACAAGGTCACCACCAAAGCTTCACCGTTCCATCTTGTTTATGGACAAGAAGCCATCCTGCCGCTTGAGCTCGAGATTATGGCTGTCGAGCACAACTTGGACTGGGACAACACTCTTCAAGCTCGACTGGACATGCTTCTACAGCTCGACGAGCGTCGACTTCTCGCTTTCCAAGCTCGCGAAGCATGCCGCAATGGTATGATCGTCATTTGCGTGCTAAACATTTTTCTGCTGGTGGTTCTGCTGTATGATAGCAAGCACTGAAAAAAGCATGGGAAACTACGTGTTCACTGGCTTGGGCCATATTGCATTGTTGAAGTTTTTTCTAACGGCTCAGTCCAGCTTGAAGATTTCAGTGGGAACTTCTTACCAACTGGTGCTCACTTGCGCAAGTACCATGAGTGAGATGAAGCTGCCATGGAGTTATGTGCTCTGGGACGGAGCCCAATAGGTGGGGGGTGATGTAGATTCCAACTTTAGTCATGTCACCAGTGGGATTGTATGTAATGTATGTCTGTCCTGAAGATTACCAAGAGGGAGTGGACCTGGGCTATGATGGTGCTGAGGCACGTCAAGAAGAAGCTATGCTGTTGATGAGAAGCCAAAAACCAGCCTAAGAACCAGACACTCTGTGCTGCTGACCTACACAGCCGCAGGGCTGCCGGGGTTTCTGGTTCTTCAAGACAAACATCTTTATTCTTTATATATAATCCCTTTTTACTTCTCTCCTATCATGACATGGCTAAAGTTGGAATATTCTCTCAGTTCTACATGCACCATTCACGACTTGATTTTATCAACTTTTACATAGTGCATCACAGTGTTCATCTACAATTTCCTCTGGCTTCAAAATGCTGCACAAGCTTAATATGGAAGAAATTCAAAAAGTCTTAGATTCAATGGAAAGAAAACTCTTAGAAAACAATTTAATTTGTGCAAAATGGGCAAACCACATTATATCGTTCAGTATTATAACTTTATACTACAGAACTACTACATTACTTCACCTAGGGAATTTTATAGGAATTAACCAAACATGAAATTTCATTATATATATTTGACAATTACAACTTTAGGGTTCTTTAGTATCCAAGTGGCATTATAATAATTACTGCCTAACTTGGTTTAGTTTCATAATGCCATACAAAATTATGTTCTATGAGGATGGAGCAAATTGATACTTCACTAATTCATAATAAGGAAGTGTTTTAAGTGTATAGAATATAGAAATGTACATATTTAATAAGCTTAATAACCTCAGATTATATATATGAATGAGTGGTCCAGATTAAAATCAATTTGACAACTATGAAAAACTATATAATAATTTTATATGGCATTATTATATCATCACCTCCTATTTAAATGATGGAAGGGAAATAAGATTCTCCTATCGATAAGTTGAGATTTGGAAGAACATCAGGAGGACACACCATTGAATTTGTAGGTGGTGTAATTTCTTTTTAATCCTTTTATACATATATAATTTCTAGAGGATTTATTTGTTAAATATTATGTCAAATATTATAAACTTGTAATCTAACTTGCTGCAACACTCAATATAGTCCTTTCTATTAGGTATAGAGCCCTTTAAAAAAACCACTTATTATAAGATTAGGAAAAATAAACCAACACCAAATCATTCATATTGATGGATGATATGAGAGTTGTAGTATTATTATTATCCCACTTGTATGTGACTTAAGTATTTAGAAAACTCTACTTGAACCAGTAGAAAAATACTCATTAAATATTAATTTCAAGATTTAACATCATTGGCAATCATAAAAATAAACTCAAATTGATTAGCAATATATGCATAACTATATATGAGTTTATATAATGAAGCACTAATAGAACTTTACACCCCATAACATATGTGTACTAGAGAGATAATAAATAATCATCCCAATCTAAATATTAAAAGTTATATACTTTGCAATTATCCCCTTGAAGGTTTAAATGAGCAATTCTACCAAACTATCTATTTATGGATACTAAACACTCATGAAAGTGTGGTATATCAACAGCCAAGACATTAAGATGTAAATTACCTTAACCATAAATGCAAAACTATTATCTAAAAGAATTCATTTCAAACAAGAATGCTAAAACATTACTTAATTAGAGAGGAAGTATTTAATAACAATTGTAAATGCATTAATAAGAGCACAAACTTCCACCTAAGAAGTTATGAGACCAGAAGCAATAATGACATATTCATTATTGGCAGTTAGTCATAAAAAAAATGTCACCAGCTCAAACAAATAAAAAATTACAAACACACAAAAAGGAGTGTTATGAGTTTAGCACCAAATAAAATTATACACATACAAGATGACTATAAAAAACAAATTCCCTAAGATGTTGTTAGCTATAAAATTAAGATCCAAATAATAAAAAGGTTTGATTAGATATATCTAGGGCTGGATGTATTTAGGACTTAATATATCTGAGACCGAATTCAAAACCGAGTTTAAAATATAGACAAAGATTGAATTCAAGACCAAATATAAATAGGGGTCAACTATAAAGGATAATAGCCCAAGAGTAAGAATGTCCTTTTTTTTCCAATTAGTTAAATGTTTTGGGATATTTGGAGTTAAATATCATTAATTTTGCATACTATTGGGTTAAATAACCTCTAAAACACTTGAGACCAAGTTTAAGTTTAAGTTTGAGTACTATTGAGTTAAGTAACCTTTAAGAACATTTCAGACCAAATCCAAGAAACAACTTTACAATCCCTACTATTTCTGTAGATTTCAATGTTATTTCCTAACATTATATATTGCATGTGTAATTGCAAGTTTGTCTTGCTTTAAACCCTAGCCCTAGTAAGAAATGGTTTTAAAAAATTTAAAATGCAAATTTAATTTATCAAATTAGCAACTTTGTGAATAATCTATAATAATAAGAACGAAGAACCCACACCCCCGCAGCCGTCCGATCCCAGGCCCAGGGCAGCCTCGAAAGCCATGGTTCTCAGCAAGGGGAGGCCAGCCCAGGCTCGGGCCAGGGCCGGTGGCCATGGTTGGCGGGAATATCGGCTCAATGTTGTGGCAGCCAATGGGTGGGATGCACGCGTGGCTGGGAAGGGAAGAGGGCGTGGTGACAAGTGTTATGCCATGCACTCCTAGGGCTCCCTGGCTGCTCTGGTCGGACACGGTTGTGTGGGATTCCCATGAGAGCCTGTGCGTGGTAAGTAACAGGGGCGAGAGTAATGGTAGGATCAACGAGGCCTAGGCGAAGCAGGAGATGCTGGCTTACCAGGCCCTGTGCCAAGCCGAGCTCATGAGGTCGGAGAAGACGCCCCACCGGACACAACCTGGCACCGCACCCAATCACCAAGAAGTCGAAATATTTCGTCGAGCTTCCATCCAGACGTGTTCTTGAATGGTGGCCATTCTGGTGTGAGGAAATCCTCCCATTTGCGGCAGCGTTCGGTATGATCCCTGTTGGAGATCTGCATCTTTACCAGTGGATTCATAGAACGCTACTCTTTGAAGGTATGGCATGGAGTCCCTCTTTTGCATTAGAGCGAATGTTGTGAAGGGGAGCTGACACCTCTCTGTGGGATTTGCAGGCGAGAGAAGATGTACCTCGGTGATTTTCACTTGAAAGTCGTCCATTTTCATCTTCACCCCATATTCCAAACAGCACGCATGGATTGATTGGAGTCAAGTCATGTCACACAAGCAGACGAGACGATGGACTCTGGATATTAACACGTAAGGTGGTACACAGGATTAATTCGTTTTGACTTTCTCACTGAACTTCGCCATTGTTTCAGGAGGAAGGAACACCATGACTTCAATGGCTTTCCCACCTCTCGGTGACAGGTCATAGAAGTAGAAGCCGTTCCACAGCTTCGTAGCGTGTCGAACAGTGGCTGGTTTCCCCCATCCAAAGTCCAGACTATACATTGGAAATCTTGGAGAGCTGCTAGAGATTGGTAAACACAACATTGGAGTTATTTTGTTGTTCTTGAGTGTGCTTCGCAAAAGTCTAATATTTTCCTTTCAGATCATTACATAGTTGTGAAATTTATATATATCCAACTGTAGTCTGCATTTCTATTCTGCATAAACTTCTATACAAACTCAATTAATATATATATATATATATAATCGAAGTGACTGAAAATGCTTCGCCTCTGCCATCTTTTGAGAACCATACGACATAGTAAACAATCTAATGGAGATTTAGATGCCTCTGAAACTATGATTGATCATGATACACATACTATAGCTGTTCAAAATAATCATGATAATGATTCTATACACCAAAATATTAATCTTGATAATGACTATATACAGCAATCAGTTGTACACTCAGAAGCATCTGGAACCTTACATGCATGTCATTATGACAATTACATATATCAAGCAATATTAAATCCACCACTCCCACCCATGAATACCACACTAGCAAGCCATAGCATTTATAATGACTTTAACATAATAAATTTTAATATTGGTAGTTTATCATTTGTTTGTACTTTTTGTAATGCATTGCATTTTAAAGATGAAAACTCTTCAATATGTTGCCAGAATAACCAAGTTATATTACCTCCAATTTCACCCTTACCATTTGATTTACTTTCACTTTACAAGCAAAATAAGAACTCTAATTTTAAAACAAATATTAGACACTATAATAGTGCTCTTACTTTTGCATCTATGTCTTCTAATATTGATATTGTAAAAGGTCATGGTCCTTATCGCTTTAAAATCCATGGTCAAATATATCATAATATTGTTTCAGCACATCCTTCTAAAGGTCAATATCGAACTTATGGACAACTTTATATGCTTGATACTCTAGAAGCTACAAATATAAGAAAGCAAAACCCTTTTAATTCAAGTTGTGAGACAAACTTACTTAAACATGATGTTCTCCTTCGTCATGTTAACCCATATGCTCAAGCTTTCAAAATGATGTATGAAATGGAACAAGAAGAAATTCATTTTGCTACACTTTCAGGTTATCCTATACGTGGTGTTTACATGTTATTAAAAACTGAAGGAACTGATCCACGACGCTATAATGCTCCACGGACAAATGATGTTGCTGTTGTGTTTGTTAGTGATGATGGAGAACCGCCATATAGTCGTGAAATTTATATATATCCAACTGCAAGCAATTCTAAATGTATCTCAACACTTGATTATAATTGTGATCCAATGGTTTACCCATTAATATTTCCTTTTGGTGACAGAGGTTGGCACAAAAATATTTTTAATTCTGGACGTCGAATTACATTGCTCCAATATTATGCATACCGTTTATCTATAAGAGACACAATACACTTTGGTTTTGATCAAATTTTACATGCAGGAAAACTCACACAACAATATATTGTTGATGCTTATGTAAAAGTTGAAAGCAATAATTTGAATTACTATCGCACTCATCAAAAACAATTGTGAGTTGAAATGTATACTGGTCTTATGGATTATGTTGCAAACCGTGCTACTAATGAAAATATAAATCCGATTGTTATTTTACCTTCAAGTTTTGGGGGTGGCCTTAGAGCAATGCAACAAAATTATCAAGATGCAATAGCTATAGTTACCCATTTTTCAAAGCCAGATCTTTTCATTACTTTTACATGCAATCCCAAATGGCCAGAAATTTCTAAAAACTTACATCCAAATGAAAGCCTTGAGGATCGTCCAGACTTGGTTTCGAGAGTATTTCATATCAAGCTTAAAGAATTTTTGAATGATATTACTAAAAAACATATTTTTGGAAATTGTATTACTTTTATATATGTAATTGAATTTTAAAAAAGAAGCCTTCCACATTGTCACTTTCTAGGGATTTTATCTCATGAAAACAAGATTAAAAACCGTAATGCTATTGACCAATACATAACGGCACAATTGCTTGATCCTCAAAATGAACCTGAAATTTCTAAAATAATTACATCTCATATGATATATAGTCCTTGTAGGCTTCTTTACCCTAATATTCTTTGTATGGAAAATGGCACTTGCTCAAAAGGTTATCCAAAAAAATTTAATTATGAAACTACTTTTAGTGTTGATGGATATCCAGATTATTATAGACCTAATAATGGTCGTACATTTCTAAAAAATGGGTGTTATATTGATAATTGTTGGGTAGTGCCTTATAATAAATACCTTTGTAAAAAATATAATGCTCATATTAATATTGAAATTTGTGCTACTATAAAAAGTATTAAGTATTTATTTCAATATGTTTATAAAGGTTATGATTGTGCTACAATTGAAATCCATTCAGCAACCCAACCTGATAATAATTTAAATTGTGATGAAATCTCAACATTTTTAAATACACGTTATGTATCTGCTCCAGAGGCAATATGGAGACTTTTTAAATTTAAAATGCATGGTCATTCGACCCCTATAATCCGTCTTCCTATCCATCTTCCAAATTTTCAAAACATCTATTTTATAGAAGGTTCTGAACAAATAGCACTTCAAAGAGCTACTCAAAATCGTACGATGTTGACAAAATGGTTTGAATTAAATATAAATGACCCAAATGCTAGACAATATACATATCCTGAAATTCCTTTATATTATACATTTAACCCTCATATTCATAACTGGCAAATTCGACATACAAGAAATGTCATTCACCGAATGTATTCTGTGTCACCATCTAATGTTGAACTATATCATTTACGTTTTATTTTACTCCATAAAAAAGGTGCTACATCTTTCAAAGATCTTAAGACAGTTAATAATATTTATTATGACACATTTCAACAAGTTGCAAATGCAATGGGGCTTATAGCTGATGATACTGAATGGGAAAAATGTTTAGAAGATGTTTGCTGTTTTTTTAGAATGCCATCACAATTAAGACAATTATTTGTATTACTTTGTATCTTTTCACTCCAAAAGATCCTTACTGCCTGTGGGATAAATTTAAAGACTTCCTCTCTGAGGATTTCATGCAACTAAATTCAATTTTTCATTATGAACATGCTTTCCATGATATAAATATTAAAATGAAAATGCATAGCAAAACTAATCAAAACTATCATCTATCTATGCCGTCTGAAAATTTTGATGATGAAAAAATTGTCAACTCAACACAAATATATCAAAATGTTGAACAAAATATTCCTTAATTTAATCAAGAACAGTTAAATATTTTTAATGATATTCTTAATGTTATTGATTACCCAATTGAGCATAATTGATACATTTTCATTGATGGTCCTGGTGGTACTGGTAAAACATTTCTTCTTAACACTCTTATAAATATTTTACAACTAAAAAAAATAAATGTTATTAGCATGGCTTAGACAGGAATTGCAAGTACTTTACTTTATAATGGCCGAACTTCACATACTACTTTTAAACTTCATGTTTCAATAAATGAAACATTAACTTCCACTATAACTGCTAATAGTGAAGCAGGTATAAGAATCAAAACTACTAATGTATTGTTATGGGATGAAATAAGTATGGTTCACACTCATGCATTCACTACTGTTGATCAAGTGTTGCAAGACCTAAAAAATACATCATTACTTTTTGGTGGCATAATTGTTGTCACTAGCGGGGACTTTAGACAAGCACTTCCAGTCATTCCACATGGACATAGGGCACAAATTGTTTTAAGTTTTATAAGAATGAATAAGTTATGGAGATTATTTAGAAAGTTATCTTTGAAAACAAATATACGGCTTGCTGAAAGTGATAAATCATGGTCTGAATGGCTTTTCAAAGTTGGAAATGGTGAAAATTTTGAAAATTTACCATCTTTACCTTCTAACTCCATTTTATTACCTCATACACAACTAATTTATTCATCAATTATTGATTTTGTCTACCCTTCAATACTTGATATTTCAAACTCTTATATTGTAGCCAACCGAGTCATACTTACCCCACTTAACGATGATACATTTGCAATCAACAACACTATTATCTCTAGATTACAAGGTGATACATACATCTACAAAAGCATTGATTTTGTTGACACTGAACATCCTGAAAATTTTCCAATAGAATTCCTAAATTTTATTACACCTTTTGGTCTCTCACCACATAAATTCTCTCTCAAACAAGGTGCTATTCTTATCCTCCTAAAAAATATGTCTCCATCAACAGGATTATGCAATGATACATGTCTCATCCTGAAAAATGCACTACCAAATGTTTTAGATTGTGAAATTGTGATGGGGCAATTTAAAGGGACAAGAGTTTTATCACACTAATACCATCAAATACAGAAATTCCATTCAAAATGTCCAGATGACAATTTCCAATTCGTTTGGGTTACTGCTTAACAATCTCCAAATGCCAAGGATAGACATTTGACTGAGTTGGAATTTACTTGCCCCACCCAGTTTTCACTCATGGGCAACTTTATGTGGCTTTATCAAAATGCACATCACCACATGGATTTAGAATTAAAGTTTAAAACACCACACGCCAAGGCCACCTCTTACAATTAACACTGTCTATAAAGAGGTTTTATATTGAACCTCTTTGTAAACAACCCAGCATTTGCTGGGCAAGTACTCGTATTATATGGTTGAAAGACCAACCAAATATCTTCAAGAAGTAAGTCAATATTTTTGGTATGTGAAGCCAGAATGTTTCAAAATTTCTATAGTTAAAATATATTGTTGAAGTGGATGGGAAGCATAGTGCCAAGAAGCCTAATAAAGTAAGTTGAGATGATGACAAAACTTCAAATAGTTTTCACAAGAAAAACAAATATAGCTTTTATAGTAAAATGCTAGTTTAACTTATTTCACATGTTTACCAAGTTTTATTTATAACCTTCAAATATAATAAACTATACAGATTAACTTCTTAATTGTATAACATAGGCCAAATATTGGTGTTTAAAATTTTTGGTTTACTTAAGCAAACCTGTGTAGTTATAGAATATGATTGGATATTATAAAAACTTATTATTATTATTATTATTATTATTATATAAAAAATAATTTATAAGATTTCCTAAACACTTCTTAGAACAAGAAAATAGTCAGTAATATACAGATTCCATCCACACAAATGGTGGCCCCAGCAAGAAATCAAACCATACACAAATGCTAGCTATGGTTGATACACAATAAGATTAATCTGAATGATCAACAAAAGAACATTCTTTGTTTAGTGTTATTTTTGTTTAGGATTAATAAATAGTCAAATTTATTAATAATTATAAACATGTTTATAATTTATAAATCAAGATTAATCTTTATTAAATGATAGAATAATATAAGATTTAAATATGTTTATAAACTAAATTGAATAACAACCATTAGATGGTAGAATATTCTATGTTATCTATACAGCAAATTATAAAAATAAGATTAATTTAAATGTATATTATAGAATATACTAGAACACCGTAGACGAAAAAAGCTCAGCATATTCACGCTTAAGGACCACAGAAACGTTTGCTCTCACTTCAAAAAAGGAAGGGTAAGGAATTAAAAAGACAGACTTACTCCTGAAGATGCTTGCTTGTTTCTCCGTCAACAAAGCATAGATGGATTTCTCGTGGCAACCCAAGTAGACAGGACGCACTGGGCCAGGAAGCATATTGAGCAATTCCACATAGGGCGTGATATTCTCAGGCTCTGGAATCAAGAACAATTTGAGATGATGATCTGGAGGTATTTTGACCGCATCTATTAGGAGAAGCGCCACAAGCAAGAGAAATTGAGACTTCCACATAGTGCTGTTAGGTTAGGAAAACGCGTGCCCCAATAGGACTAAAAATCTTCTATTCAACAAAAGATTAAGACTCTTCTCAACACGCTCCATGTCACTTGCTCGGTGCAGGGCGGTGATGTCAGTGATCCAACATATCTCAAGAATCGCTTGCCTCCAACATTGAGCAGCGAGGGATCCACCACTTGAACATCTTGCTCGCCACTCAGCTCAAGTTACCAAAACGACGAAAAAAACTAAAGATCTCTGTTTACCTGATCGATAAAAGGGTCGTACTCGGATCCAATCGTGTACATGACAGCGACGGACAAGATGCCCACGAGATGCTTCTCATTCACAGTGTCGCTGTGAACATGGATGTGATACTCGCTACAAGGATGATATGGATTCAGGAGATACATACTGCTATGTCGTGGTCGAGATTGGTGAGTGGCATTCGCTGGTTTGTATCTCGTCTGGAGCAGCTTCAAAGAGCACACTGGTTGGAGCCTCTCGGATTGAATGTCCACCGGAGATTGCATTCTGCCACTGCTGCAAACCCTCCATTCTTTTACCCAAGTTTCCCCAGTTTGCCTAGC
>NW_003314383.1:446376-458078 GCF_000143415.4 Selaginella moellendorffii
TCTCTCCATCTCTCCTAAACCCCATTAACACTTTAGTCAGCCGTGATCCGTGGAACGCGAAAAAATCCTTTTGAGTTGTGAATGTGGCACGGCCTTTGGACGCGGGGTCCCCAAAATAAATAAAGCATCAGCATCAGAATCTTATGGGTTTCTTCCTGCGCGTTGGGTGCTGGGCGCCTCTCAGGTACGTTTTTCTCCCCTCATGGCGAGGATTTGGGCGCTCTAAAAAGAAATGCGAGCTGCACGGGTGTTCATCCAGTGTCTCCTTTCTTCTCTTCTAGCCTGCCGAGAATGGCCAGATGCATGCTGCCCCAGACGGGATTCAACCGTAGACGATGACAAGAGGTAAAGTTTATTTCCTGTTTGTAGATCATTAGTTTTTTCCTAAAACTGTCTAGCCTAGGGTATTTTCCAATGCACCTGGTTTGTGTAGGCTTTTCAATTTAGAGAAGCATTGGTGTTTCTGATGAATCAAGTGTTGAGAGTGAGATTGTTGAGGATAGAGATATTTTTTAGGTAAGTTAAATTATCCATTATCATACTAAATCTATTGTTGTTATTTGAAAATTTCCTCCAGCTTTAGTAGAAGTTTAATTAATTTTGCCTCAAGACACTTACCTTGGAATTTCAAGGCTGATGCAATAGAAGTATATGGCTCATTGATCCTAATTGGAGGGGTGTATATAATAAGATGCCACTAGGAGAGTATTGAATCTTGTCTGGGCTAATGTTTCTATGAATCATGTTTGCATAAACTAGGGGATTATCAACTCCCACTCCAACTGTAGAACCATAGGATATTGTTTTAGTTGACAGTAAATATGGCAAACATTAGCTATACACAATTTAGCTAGACTCCAACAAAGACACATGACTAGAATTCACTGACAAGTATACTCAAATGACATGTTTTATGATTTAAGAAGACATTTATGTGGACATGTTGTTGTTGTCTAGTACTTTTGTGACTAATGTTAGTTTATAGAATATAAAATTGAACTTCAATCCATTTGGCATAGTATGCATGGTATAGAGTTTAATAAGAATACATGTAGGTTCTTGTTCAACTAGAAATAATGGCTCAACATAAGTGACAAATACAACAATGCTAATACACTTGCAAGTAGAGAGGATGTATGATTTGGTCTATTTCACACATAAGAGTTCAAAGCTATATTAGATGCAACTACAAAGATGGAGTTGATAACCACAAATGACCTAGACTCTGGTGCAATGGTTTTGTTGGGAAACTTTGGCATTGGAAGCTACAGAAATGAAGATATAGTTTCAATGATTGTTAGCTATGCCAAACTTGTCTGGATGGGTGGTGAGGTTTTTTTACATCACATGCTAAATGACCATGCCATGCCACACTGATGGGAGTGGCAACTAGTCCTAGCTGCTGCAGGGGTCCTCAAGGCTGACTTCAAGTGACTCTTCTGTAATGACGGCATTTAGGATGTTCTCACTAGGGTGAGAGGACATGTTGGAGGAGACTGCATCTTGGTACCGGGAAAGAAGATGAGTTAAAATTCCTACATCGCTACACTTTCTCATATTGAATATATTTGTTTGGCACCTATGTAGGAACAAGGATGTAATTTGAAGTTTAAGGGACTTGTTTGAGAGAGCAGAAACACAGTATATATATTTCTTAGGTTTCCTCATTGGCAATATGATGCTTTGACTATACAAAGAGGCACAAAGATGGTTGCACAATTCAAGGTTAATGGTATAACTCTAATATTAATGTTGTTCCAAATTGCCTTAAGATGTGAATTCACATGTTTCTAGTTTTGACAGCACCTAAGGACATCAAAGTTTAACATTATGTACACAACAGAACTTGGCAATAGTTTTGTTTTGGAGGACCAAGCTATGGATGCCAGAGGCCTAATGAAAAATGTATTGTGTGAAGCTCTTTATCAAGTTCTAAGCAGTGCCATGGTTTTCATGCCTCACATTTGCACTTATGTTGTAGTCAATTGGAATGTTTGTGATGGGAGAAGGTGGTGCCTATTGACATCCAAGGATGTTGCCTAGTATGACACGATTGCAGGAGTGTTATAAAAACTTTGTAAGTCTCTATAGTCCTTTGTAATGCTTTCTAACAAGGATTCAATGTGCAAGCAATGTTCATGGGTTGGTTTCTTTTCCAAGTGTTCAAGAACAATGTCTAGGTATCATGGACTTGCACAATAGCCATGCTTGCAATAGCAGCAAGGGAGATGCCTGAGCAAGATGACAAGAGATTGTGTCAGGGCAGAGTATTTGAAATGGATTTGAAGTCCACCTTATTTGCTGTGTGGAACGCCATGAACATGCTCTGAGGGGTGACAAGTCAAGGCTCTAAACAGGTTCAGAAGGAGTCAGTGGAAACCATTCTTGAGGACCTTACAATTGTATATCTCAACTAACTCTTACAACCACAATAACTATGTTGACACCATGGAAGAATGCATGTCTATAGTAGTGTGGCAAGTGTTGTTTGACAAGCTAAAGTAAGTGGTATACATGTTAAAGGGCAAGTTTTGCTCACTCTATGATAAAGGGGGCACAGGAAATACCCCACCAGAAAAGGATTTTACTTGGTATATTGGCCAGCCTGGCACAGATGCACTTCTTCAAGTTTTCCAGGTCTATATGATCATCCGGCTAGAACAATTCATTGAGTGCCCATAATTTAGCAACAATATAGATGAGAACTTGCACACTTGATCAATTGGTTTGCAAGTGATAATCCTCCTAATTTGAAAATTGCTTCTTCTGCAGAAATCAATAGCAAATGGCTCTCAAAATTACACCACTTTGCATGTGACTAAGTTGAGTGAGCCAATATGGATTTAGTGTTATACAATGAATAACTAACTTGATCAATATCTCATAACTTAGACTTGCTTGAGGGAGATATTGTTCTTGTTAAACTACCCTAGCAAGGAGTGCACACAAGACTTGCTATATCAATCGCTTTTTAACCCAGTCTTGTATGGCAGAAATGATGAATGTGAATTTGAACTCTTATAAAGTAAGAAATTTAAAATTGTCTAGAGTCTAAGTTCATCATGAGAATATTTTATATATTCTAGTGGGCATTTTATTTTCACTCGTTTCCTTTAGTAGACAAAGATATATTCATCATGGCTTCTAATAAATCTTCTAAAATGGGATTTGCTTTAGGAACAAGAGTCACAATCTTCTAAACCATGTTTTCCTCTTTTATTTGGGCTTGGTGCCATAATCATGTGGATGAAACCACAGGCCTAGGGCTTTTTTATAGCCAGATCTCTACTTCATACGGTGAGTAAAATCCCCTCTAAAGCACTATGCAATCTGATAAACCCTTGACCTACTCCATAGAATGAGAGGGAGAAGGATTGATGGAGCTGTGTGAGACAAAAATCAATGTAGCGAAGTATAGAAAAAAATTATTGCTTACCAAAGGATGAACAATACTCAAACAACATACATAGAATAGTTTTAGCCCATTCTTGCTCACCTAAAATCTTGGATTTATAGTTTTTCACAACAACAGTTAGTTTAAATTTGCCAAAGTTTAACGTATCTTTGAAGCTATAAAAGAAATTTTGGCATTCAAGTTAAATTTTTTAATTTGCTATTGCCAAGAACTCTCTGGTCCTTGGCTCTCTATAGATCAGGCCTGGTAATTGTTAATCTATCGAATTTTAATTTTTCCCATCATGAGAAGAGTACTCCGGCAAAGCTCTTGGTCTCAAAGGCCCCAGTCCATCGCCTCTCCTCCGCTCCTGAATGTTAGTGGTGTTGCCCGGTAAATTTAAACCTACTTTGATTCTTTGCCGGCGTCGATAAGGCATCTCAGACTTGCATTGCCAAAATCATCAAAGACGACTACGTTTCATCCTCGCCTGAGCTGAGCACATTGGCAAATAAGGCCGGTCAAATTTGTGACTGAGAAAAAAACTTGTTAACTGGTGCTGGATCCCTCAGAAGCTCAACGTCATGCATTCAAGACAAACGGACACCAGCAAAGCGCCGCATGTACCAGGAGAACTTCCGAGGATTTCAGTAACTTACGAAAATACTGTATACTGGAGTATTTGAAAGTCATGCTCTCGCTGTCAAGTAGAGCTTCCCATCATTTCCGTGGTAGTCATAGCTATTTGGCTCTCATCTGGAAAAGAAAAGAGACTTTCTTCTCTGTCAACTCACCACTCGTTGTAATGTTTTCATATATGAATCGAGATCACTCCTTTTTGTCCTCAATCTCAAACGGCCGGCCTATTTCCCGGGATGTTTCTCTGACCTGGAGATTTGAAGCCGCTGGGCACTATCTATCTAGCCATTGCCAGATGAATGTGGGGCAGAGATCCACAACAGAATGGTGCCACGGAATGCACTACACCCTGTTGCATTGAAGTCCAACTTAAGCATAGCAAATTTATTGTTAACCTATGAGATAATCAAATAAATAAGGACGTCCAGTTGGGCTCCAAAAGACCCTGGCGCCCAGCTGGGTCTTCAGAAAGCACAAGAGAGTCAAAAGAGCTTTTTCTGTAGGAGAACAAGCAAAACAATAGTGATAGGTTGAATCGTAGTTAATCTTGAAAAATCTTAGAACAGCACAGCATATTCACTTTTAAGAATCACAGGAACATTTGCCCTCGCTTCAAAAAACGATAAGGATTTAAAAAACAAAAATCAACTTTAAGACTTACTCCTCAAGATGCTTGCTTGCTTTTCCGTCATCAAAGCATAGAAGGAATGGACGGGATCCAGGTAGACAGGACGCACTGGGCCAGGAAGCCTATTAAGCAATTCCACATAGAGCGTAATATTCTCGGGTTCTGGAATCTGGAACACTTTGAGATGGATGTATTTTGAGCTGGTTTGCATCTACTAGGAGAAGCGCCACAAGCAAGAGAAATATAGATTTCCACATAGTGCTGTTGCTAGCTTAAAAAACCGCGTGCCCTAATAGGACTAAAACGAATCTTCTATTTATAATAGCTTATTCTTCTTCCAAACAAGCCTTGTATCGATCTATCACCCTGTACACAGAATGTTAGAAGTTGTTTATTAGCGCGTGAATTAATTCTTACATTGAGGGCATTCATCAAAAGCCGGTACTGGGTTTTCGAGATCGTTCGTGGCTGCAACATCAGAACCATGGTCAGCGGAAAAGAAACAAAAGATTAAGGAAATAATTTGTTTACTCTTCTCAACACGCTCCATGTCACTTGCTCGGTGCAGGGTGGTGATGTCAGTGATCCAACATATCTGAAGAATCGCTTGCCTCCAACATTGAGCAGCGAGGGATCCACCACTTGAACATCTTGCTCGCCACTCAGCTCAGGTAGAAAATGCTCAACCTTACAAAAAAGACAGCAGAAATCACAAAGAAAACCCAGATCTCTATTTACCTGATCGATAAAAGGTCGTCCTCGGATCCAATCGTGTACATGACGGCGACGACTGCAAGCCTGTTGTCTTCACTCCTGTGGACGAGATGCCCCTCGACTGCGAGATGCTTCCCATTCACAGTGTGCTCGCTGGGAGCATGGATGTGATACTCGCTCACACTGTACAAGGTGCCATCGATGATGAGCGATCCCGATGAAGAATCGCCAAACTCGAGCTAAAGGCGAGTGTACTCAGCAGATGGATACAAAGTCTCGAATAAAGTGCCGCTGTTCTGGACTAGATCTAGGAAATGCCAATAGGAATTTGGCCCTACCATCACGAACGCTCCATGTTTCGTCGGCCAAGTTTCTTTCGTGCCCAAGAAAAGGCCTCGATTGCAACATGCAGGAACGTCCCCAAGCCCGTGTAAATGCAATCGCTCACTCGTTTCCACCCTGGAGAAAGTGGAAGGGCCTGCTCAGTCAATAGTGACTGTTGACTTTGGTCGTGCACGAGAGCGTATGAATGTGCTTTATTTTTTCTCTTGTTGCGGCCTTCTGGACTGTGCCGCCAAATAGGGAGAAACCATATTCTTCCTTTGGAATTTCGTATTTTGTTGGAATACATCCCTGCCTATTAGTGTTTTTGTGTAGGCAGTAGCTTCTCTGCTTCAGAAAAGATGGGCCGGTTTGGAGAAATCAAACGCGGCATCTGGCTATAGAGAGAACGTTCCATTCTAAAACTTTATGTGTCACGAGGAATTTTATTCTGGATGATGATGTCAGGTGACAAACATAAACAGTTTGGCATTTTCCTTGAACATATGCTTGCAGCCTCCTAGATGTAAGGAATTGAATGGGGCATTCCGAGAATTGAACTCGGGACCTCTCGCACCCTAAGCGAGAATCATACCACTAGACCAAATGCCCATTAGTCAGCGAAATTTCCATGTTTTCCGTACGGATGATTGAACAAAAAAAAAGCATCAGCATCAGAATATTGTGGGGCGTTGGCCTCTCAGGTACGTTTTTGTCCCGAGGATTTTGGCGCTCTAAAATGAAATGCGAGCTGCGCGGGTGTTCTTCACAGTGTTTCTCCTCTCTTCTCTTCTAGCCTGTCGAGAATGGCGAGATGCATGGAGGATTTGGGTGTTCCATGGCGAGGATTTATGACGCGGGCGTTCTTCCACAGTGTTTCTCCCCTTCTCAGCATGTCGAGGACGGCGAGACTGGCGAGCATGGCGAAGCAAGACATTATGACGCGGGCTCCTGGGCCCGGCATCTGGCGAGAGATGGCACAGAATGGCGACGATTTGGGCGTCCTGGCCATGGCGAGGCAGGCCAGGCGTTCTTGGGCGAAGATCTGGGGGTTCTTCCAGTGTTTCTCCTCTTATCGAGAACAGCGAGTTGCATGGCAAATGGCAAGGACTTCGACGCTCTGAGCTTGATTGTTTGGAGATGGCGGTGAGCGAAGGGAGCCAAGATCTCTCTTGGAAATGGCAGAACAAAGCACTGTGAGGTTTCGGTGTCTTCCCCGAAGACGTTGCATTTGGAACGCGCCTTTCTTCTCGGCGTTGAAGAAACCGCATTAGAACAAGGACCTTGGAGCGGGAACAGTTCAGATGTCTGATGGCGACTGACATGGATTACCGGGCTTTGACCGCGAGGGACAAACGCTCTGGAACAACCGGCCATTGACCCTGGCGACTGACAACAAGACTGGGATCCTCTGACTTATGATCCCTTAGCCCATAAATACCTCACACAGCCAGCTCGGAGCAAGAGCTGTTGCAATTCTTCTGGCCGGGAGTCGAGCCACTGGAGGCAGCCGTGATCCAGTCGACCCAAGCTGCAACCTGTGAAGGAAATCTAAATACGTCTCACTTCTACAAAGCCAAAGGTACTCAGCAAGAAGAGATACGTGAATCCCACGCTGTCCGGCGACGACTCTTGTCAGTGTTGGCGAGTCGGATATAACGACCTCGTCTACCGTTCGTTCTTCCCGGCCAGAGCTCCGGGGTGATCCAAAACGTAAGCAGCCACTTCTCTGAGAGCGGCAATGGTCCCTCTCTTCAGTCCTTCGCCATATTGTGGACAGTGGCAGCCTCTCGGATTGTTCCCGCCAATCGATTGATCCAGCATGATGCAGTCCCGGGAGAGAATAGCTTGGCATTGATCTCCCTGAGGATTTCCAGCTCGAGAACGAGTGTTGGGTCGTTTCCTTTGTGGGGCTCGTCTCTTTGCTGCGAATGGATTTGTCGAGAAAGAGAGCGCTCGGTTGTGTGTGGAAAAAGCATGGCCTCAGTCTGAGGGCTCTCTTTTTATTTGGTGTGTTCATCATCCATAGCAAGCTCTCTCTACAGAGCGTTTATCAATGGTGACTACCATTGTACAAAGAGGGCTCTGATCGAGATTAGAGTCTGGGGTGGGCTGCCAGCCAGAGATCCAATCACGTGCCAACTACATACTGTGGCAGGTTTTCTTGCCACGATGTGGACCTCGGCATCGTCTTCCAGGAGAGAGTCCTCGGTCAATCAGACCTCTCAAGATCTTCATCCTACTGACTTTCACTCTCTCCTCCAGGTTTTGCTCTTGAAGAAACTACATAACCACCTGCAACAAGAATATGTAATGTAGATCACAAATGTCCATCTTGGACCTTTCTTAGAGAGCTTGGAAGCTCCAATTGCCACCCCATTGGCTACACAGTTGGAGCCACAGGGAGACGATCAACCTGCACAGCGGCCACGCTACTGAATCCAAGAGAGTGAGTTTCACAATTGGCTACGCTCAACTGGGAATAATGTCTCGGCCACAGTGCCTCTTACAAGCAGCCAACTCGGGATTCCTGGTCCTGATAATGCACAGCCACAACGCCTACTGAATGCACTGGATCGTTTCTGCTCTCTCACTGGCCTAAACCTTGAGAACACTCAAAGTGGGAAAAGACGTCTTGGGTTACCCCGGTATGGAAGTGAAGGCTCACTACAAAAACATCAAGAGCTGGATTAGCATGAGGCTCCGCTACGATCACCTGGCAGGCCTTCGTCGAGCATCCTTTCAAACAACTCCCCGTGTCTTTCGCCATGAGCGAGCTCCAAGTCACCACGAGCTTCCTCCTTGCCAGTGACTCGCAGGATCGTCAAGGCAAGCGCACTTGCTGTAAAGACCCACAGAGAGCTCGCCACGTAAGTCCTGCCTTCCAGTCCATGCCTGCAAATCTTTGCATGGAGCTCTTTGCCAGCTTCTAGCATTGGCAGAGAAGGAAGAAGGCCAGGAAGTGAGAGAAGAGTTTGTGAAGCTAAGACAGCTTGAGCAAGGGATGGCTGTTCACTCCCAGTCTGGTAGGGATGTATGCCGAGTGTGCAAGTCTGAGCTGGTTTTCAATAGAATGAGGTGTACTCTGGGCGGCACTTATCCTGGGATACGCCAGTGACGCAGTGATCGCTCTAGAGCTCGTTGAAATAATGCTGTCCAGCGGATGTCAGCCAAACTCTTGGACTTTCATTGCGGCACTGGTCGCTTGTGAGCTTGTGCAGACCATCAAAGCAGTGACGAAGCTTCTTGGGTCTGGTCCTTGCAAGTGAAAACACAGGCATAGAGCCTCCTCGCTCTCTCTGTTTTGCACGTAATCCAGCATCAGTGCGTTCCACAGCACTATGTCCGGATGTAAGATCTTCTCAAAGACTGCTCGAGCATTAGCTTAGGCTCCCACATGTCGTGCACATGTCAACCAACAAATTTGTCCGACTCAAAACCCACACTTGCAAGCCTGATGGTGACGAGGCATATAGACAAGCTTTCCATAGTACCTGTTGCTTCCTCTTCGGCTCCCAAGCTCAAGCATGTCATTGAAACGGCAATGTAAGTCCCTTTGTGCTAGCCTCCATCCTGCTAAACAGCTCTAGAGCTGACTCATCATCCCCAGACTCCACATATCCCTATATCACAGCGTTTCATAGCATCATATCTCAGTGCCGGTTGTTCTCAACTTGAGAGCCCACTGCATCTGGAGTACATGTCCATCAGCGAGCTCACCACAGACATTTCTGATCCAAATCCCAAACCCTTTGGGACAACCCAAACAAACTCTGAAGAACAAAGCGACAGCTCCAAGGATCAGTCAGGATCAGAAGGAGAAACTCCCAGCAAGAAACCGAAGCCAGCATCTCAACAATCAGGCTCAACTCACTCCAGCAACACTAGCTCCTGCAACAAACACTCCAACGATTCAACTCTACTTTGCCGCCACCTCACACGCAACACACCAGCGAATCCAGCTCGAAAGCTGCTGCTTTGAGAGCACCTCATCATCAGCGACAATGAAGACAACTCACACCAGCTTCCACACTCACCCCAGCACTTGGATCCACTCGAATCAGCCCCAAAACTGACAACTTCTCACCAACAACTCAACATCTCCAAAGGAAAACGTTAGCTGCCCACCCAGAACTCGGTTTCTCCACCAGCTGAGAACGTTATTCTCACCGCCCCAACCCCCTTGACACGTTCCACGAAGGAAAACATCAACTACCTTTGCCGATCACTCACCTGCCGCGTGGTCGGTCCAGATTCTTTGAGGTGGTTGGAGATGAGCGTTTCGGATTGATGCTGGATGAACGGCTCAGATGTGGCGCTGAAATTAATGTATCGGTTGAACGGCCCAAATTTTCCACTTGAAATTTTGTTGAAGGGGCAGAATTTTTGCTTATGCTGGTTGCAGCATTTGCTGGAGGACGCATGGTTGCGTGTTCTACGAGTGATCAGCTAAGGTATTTGATGTTTTTTATCGTGGAGCGTGTCAAGGGGCTGGGATGGTGAGAATGACATTCTCAGATGGTGGAGAAACCGAGTCCTGGGCTATCAGCTGGCATTTTCCTTTGGAGATGTTGAGTTGTTGGTGAGAAGTTGCCGGTTTTGGGGCTAATTCAAGTGGATCTAGGTGCTGGGGTGAATGTGGAAGCTGGTGTGAGTTGTCTTCATTGTTGCTGATGACGAGGTGCTCTCAGAGCAGCAGCTTTCAAGCTGGATTCACTGGTGTGTTGCGTGTGAGGCAGCGGCGAAGTAGAGTTGAATCATTGGAGTGTTTGCTGCTGGAGCTGGTGTTGCTGGAGTGAGCTGAGCCTGATTGTTGAGATGCTGGCTTCAGTTTCTTGCTGGGAGTTTCTCCTTCTGATCCTGACTGATCCTTGGAGCTGTCACTTTGTTCTTCAGAGTTTGTTTGGGTTGTCCACGGTTGCTTGTTGGGAAGAGCTTGGTGTAGAGCTACCAGCAGTGGGAACATTACTGTCCGCATGGTTTTCTTGTTGAGTGTGGTGAGGATGGCACGGTCGAGAAGCTTGAGAAGGAGCTCATGGAGATGATGAGCCACGTTCACACATTCGCCATTGAGTAGAGCTCCGTAGACCTCTGCTATGCACTTGCCGATGGTGCGATCCGTTGGGCAAAGTTCGTAGTAGAGGAGGAGGGCTTTGAGGCGATCCATATGTTGCTCCTTGATGTCCTCCCATGTGAGCTCACTGGTAATCTCTAAATTCACCTTGATGATTTGCTGTGGAACTTCTCCTGAGAATTTGAGCAATCCCTTGTTGGAGATTTTGAAAATGGAAGTGATTCTTGCTGGGCTAAGGGTGATCTCATTGCCACTGTCGGTTATGGTGCTGTTCTTGGGGTTGAAGGAGGTGGCCAGCTTCCTCACCAGCTTTTGGTCAGGGTGTGTCAAAAAGGCCTTGTGGAGGAGCTCAAATCCATGGTCCTTGAGCCAGGCAGTTGTGTCGTTGCTAGGGAAGCCTAGGAATATGGTGCATGATGTACTTGAGGCGCCGGGGTGGATGAGCTTGCATCATTTTCTGTGATCAAAGTGCCCGTAACTTTTGGTTGGCCGATCATATTCTTGGTGATGAACAGTAGAGATTTGTTGACCGAATGACTTGGCTTAATTGAAGATTAATGGTGGAGATTACTGATGAAGTTAACTTAAGTTCAACTGCTGAGGTGGCATTGATCTAACAGTAGATTTGGACTTAGAGATGTTGTTTGTTGCTGCTGTTTGTGGTTGAGTTAAGTGGAGTTGTGTTGAACTAAGTTGAGTTAAAGTTTGTCTATTGGGGTGATTGTTGACTATTGGTTTCAGGGTGTCATCTAGTCAATAGCTTTGAGAATGCCTTGAAGAGGCTAGTTATGCATAATCAACACTCAGCCGAAACTAAAGTGAAGATCATGAGATGGACTCATATCGGTACACAACCTCCTCATAGACAAAGTTATAATATGGGTACAACCTTAAACAACTAAGTTGGACATCATCATCTTTAGCCAAGGCGC
>NW_003314383.1:458216-459191 GCF_000143415.4 Selaginella moellendorffii
ACTTACTAGCCCCAAGAATGGCATCCATGCCACTCAACACTTGCACCTGGTCCAAGTGCTCCTCGTGTCCGGTCCCAAGACCGACACCCAAAGGTACCACTGACATCTCGGCCCGTTACGCTAAGGCCATGCCCATTCACCTTTGCTGCACTAGTGGTCCAATACCACTTGCATCACAATCCCGTCTCTCCAAGACTGGGCCATCCGTCCACGAGTCGTCATCCTAGATCCACTCCTTAGCATCCTTAGGCTGCCCATAGATCTGGGGAATTGCCTTCCCCAAAGTCCCTTTGTCAGTTCCCACCAAGTCCCTTTCTGCCCCTGGCCGTGTTTGCCAACACTGCCACTGGATCGAGGCCCACAGGCCCGACCCCTAAGTCCCAGTGCTCGACCCGAGGGGTAGGGTGTCAAGAGAGCGAGGCTCTCAGGAGAGCTGCGGCTCTCAGCTTCCGTTCACGAGGGCATGAACTTGCAGGGAAGCGTGGTGGATTGTAAACAACCAAAGAGAACGACTTGAGAGACGATCCATTGGGGTTCAAATATAGAGGGAAAGGGCCCATGAACAAGAGTGCACCCCTTTTTCCAATCGGTTAAGGGTCTTGGGATATTTGGGGTTAAGCGTCCTTGGGTTTGAATAGTACTGGGCTGGGTGACCTCCCGGGAAGTCCAAACTCAGGAGCTTACATTTGGTATCAGAGGGGTCTCGGGTCCGACTCTGTTGGTTGGCTAAGGGAATCACACCACATGTTGATTGACATCTGGCTGGTCCAGTTTGCTCCCGCTGGGCTCGACCCGAGGGGTAGGGTGTCAAGAGAGCGGGGCTCTCGGGAGAGCTGCGGCTCTCAGCTTCCGTTCACGAGCGTGAACTTGCAGGGAAGCGTGGTGGATTGTAAGCAACCAAAGGGAACGACTCAAGAGACGGTCCATGGGGTTCAAATATAGAGGGAAAGGGCCCATGAACAAGAGTGCACCCCC
>NW_003314384.1:0-1333 GCF_000143415.4 Selaginella moellendorffii
ATTGGTGGGGACAGAAAGGGATATTGGGGATTGCTATCCCCATGTCTGTGGGCATTCTAAGGATGCTAAGGAGTGGATCTGGAATGATCACTCATGCACGGATGGCCCAGTGTTGGAGAGACAGGATTGCAATGCAGGTGGTGTTAGACCACCGATGTGACCAGGGTGAATGAGCGTGGCCTGGCATAATGGGTTCATATATCGATGGTACGTTGGGGTGTCGGTCATGGGATCGGACACGTGGAGCACTTGGACCAAGTGCAAAGGTTGAGTGGCATGGATGCCATTCTCGGGGCTAGCAAGCCCCAAGTCCTGAATGGGACTTATGGAGGTTGTGAATGAGACTCCTCCAAGTGGTCGGAGGTGTGGTTAAGCGAATAAAGTAGAATGGAAAAATTTGCCGCTTACACTAAACTATACCTCAAGTGTGTTGGCCATATCTAACCTACCCACTATCTTTACTATACATTTGGAACCCCTTGTAATAGCTTGAGAAAGGATATCAACATTAGTTATAAAACTCCCCAAATGATAAATAACCTCAAAATTATATATCTAAAGCTTCAAATCCTATTATGTAGTACAAAATACCAAGTTCCTCTACTTCAATAATAAAATAACCACAACATGATTACCTTATAGTAATGTTTGAGAATTATGCAAGTATGCATGAAATTTCTTGAAACAACAAATATCTGCTAAACACTCTTCTATTGTGCCTCTACTAGTTATAATGTACAACTAATATATGCAATGGTGCTAACCAAGAATACTCAAGCATTCTTGCATCAACACACCTCCAAAATCGATATCAAAAGCATCAATGAGCAAAATGAAGTAGGTAGGATATGCTAAATTGAAGGAGTTGTTAACAGCTTTTTGAGATTTGTAAAGGCCTACTCACAATTCACAGACTAGATAAAAAACAATGTTAACAACTTTAATACGGTGTAATACAATCAAAAAGATAATCAACAAAATGATCAAAATATTGCATCTTATCTAACAAACGTTGCACATCATTCACACACTACAGAGTAGGGAACTTTAAAACTACCACAAATTTGTTAGGATCAACTTTCAAACCTTCATAAAAAATATAGTACCCAAGAGAAGTTTTATCATTAGACCCAAACACACACTTTGATTGCTTCAACTTCAAACAAACTTCTTGTAGATGATTCAACACCTTATGAACATCATGGATGTTCTCCTACATCCCCTTTCAGTAAATCAAAACAACATTAATGAAGTTAATAGTTATTTGTAGGGGGTTCCAAATACTGGGCTGAGTATGCTCAATAAGAAACACATAGGAGTTCCTACCTTATAT
>NW_003314384.1:1553-16128 GCF_000143415.4 Selaginella moellendorffii
AACACTGCCAAGTAAAATCAATCACTAACTTTTCCTTTAGCAAGACTAGTATACCCAATGCAAAGCTCAACCCTTACTCGATAATCTTGTCTAGAATGTAACCTATAGCATGTAAAGTGATCACTACTACACCCCCTTTTAACACACTTATGAGTGATTACAAATGTATAGGGTAAAATATGTTATTATACCTTCTAACATATGTTATACATTTAGATTAATCAAGTATAAATATATTTAAAAATTTAAAAATTTCTTAAACAGCTATCTTCTGGATATTTATAAATTATAAAAATGTTTACAGTTATAAACTTTCTTAAGCACCCATTCTTGCCATAAATAATCATATTACCTTACTGTGCTGGGTTGAGTGATGGGCTCTCCTATCATATATGTGATGATAGGAGAGTGGCAATTCTTTACTGTCCTGCTTGTACTGTAGGATGTGGTGATGAAATTGTGAGAAAGAATGAAGGGAAGATTTTTCTTCATTTCATTCATTAGAACTCTTGATTTCTCTTGTCTAAACTTTGCATAGAAAACTCTACTCTAAACTTTATATGAAAACAAACACATGAGTTACTACATTGTAAGGAAATGAGTGGAACTTAAGGGCTTCGTGTCTTTATTATGTTAAATTGTTTATGAACTTATAGCAATGATGTTGGTGTAGGAGCTGGGCCTGGTGCTGATGCTGGTGATTCTGGTGCCAATGCTGGAGGTGTTGGTACTGGTAGTCACGATAGGGATGGTGTTGGTGAAAGTGAAGGTGTTGGTGTTGGTGATAGTGGTGGTGGTTGTGTTCTAGGTGGAGTTCTTGGTCGTGGTGGTAGAGGCATTCTTGGTCGTGGTGGGGGTGGTCTTCTAGGTGGTGGTGGTGGTGGAGGACTTGGTGGTGGTGGAGGTGAACAAGCATTTGGAGTAAAATAATAGGGTCCACAAGTGAACTTATTATTTCCATTATTGATGCATGTTCTTAAGGATTGGCCACTTGATCCACCATTTATGTCTGTTAAGAAAGAACACCCTCGGGGTGCTCTACTCGTATCGACACTCACTCGGCAACTCTCAATATCTGTTCCAGTCTTCACTAATTTAAAGATATTAAAGTATCCTCTATTATTTGTAAATGATGAATCACTGTCTCTTGGACAAACCAGGTTTACCTTGGCATCTGAAAGATTTAACAAGATTAGAAAAATACAGAAGATAGATCAATTTTCTTACTGAAAATGCCACTCTGAGAAAGTGATCCACAATTAGTACAATAAATATAGCCTTCTACTTTGATACTTGTAGTGGCAGCACAAAAATTTTCATTTTTCAGAATGACTGCAAGTAATAAAATTAAATAGAGAAATGTTTTGTTTTCCATACTTACATGGTAATGTGAGGTAAAAGAATGCCCTTTTATAATCTGCACTGCATTAAGTCAAACATCTAAGGTACAACTAATCAAGACTTTTTTCAAATCCAAATATTCTTATTTATGTGATCTCATATTTCCTACTTTTGCTATGCCAATGATCTTAAACTTGGAATAATAATAATAATAATACTCAAGAATCTTTGTATATTTTTCAAAATCTAAACTTTGCATCTAATATTGGTTCAAATAAATTAGATTAAAATGGTGTTTAACACCTAGATTAAGAAAGAATATTCTCAAAATTGAGTGCTTAACTGCTACATGGAGGAAAACACACCTTAGTCGTTAATGCAAATCAGACTTTACTGCATACAAGTATCTAGGTATCTGGATAGGTGGTACATGTGTTAACATAAAGCATCCCACCTAGATCTCTATGATGTTCGGTGTGCCCCAAGTTTCCTAAGGTAAAAGTCTTGGTGCAGCTGTAAATCTCTTTTTAACCTTTAACCTTTATACTTTGAAATTATGGTCTAAAAGAATATTCTCAGAATAACCTTTAATTTTGTGTCAAATGAAATAATATATTAAAGAAGATAGCTCACCTTGGTGCAACATGGCTGCCAAGCAATGGTTTCTTCATTCACCCACACTTTCTTGCAACGCTCAAGATATAAGGTGCCTCTAGCAGCCAGATCATCATTGTGTCCTTGAATGTTATTTATGGAAATAGTGTGGATTTCCACACTATAGATGCTACAATTGATCAAGTTTGGTCAACACCTCTTAGTCTAGTTATTTTCAACAGTTATATCTTCTTTCTATAAAAGCATAGATACCAGTGACAAATTTATTATTATTGAGTTTAATTTTATGGTTGTGGAGAATCTCCAAGAAGAAAAAGATTTCTGTCTTCATCACTTTTGAAGGGGTTAATACCTTCAATCTAGAATTGAGCCCAGCAATGGCAAGAGAGTTTATATGGAGTGAACTAATCTAGGTTTGGGTTTGGCTTAAGATCACTTATCCTTAACCATATCTAAACTTAGATAATGAAAGGATAATCCAAGCACTTAGCCAAAAGCCATAAACATCACAAACACCTATTCCATTGCTTTGTTAATTTCTGGAGGATTGGTTTGTTAAATGTTATGCTAAACCTTATAAACTTACGATCCAACTTTTTACAACACCCAATATAGTCCCTTCTATTGAGTAAGGAGCCCCTTAGATTGGGAATGTAATATTAGGAAAATAGACTAATACTAAGTCATTCACTTCATACTCTGCAAATGGACAATGATGGGAGTTGTAGTGTCATTATTGTCCCACTTATGCACGGCTAAGTGTTTAGTAGACTCTTCTTGGATGAGTGGAATAATGCACATTATATACTAATATCAAGATTTAGCATCAGTAGCTCATGATAATCGTGAAGGTAAAATGCTTCCTTGTCTAAATCTTGAGTATAAACTGACAACTATCAAGGCTTAGAAATCTTTCCCTAAATGTGCATTCTAGCCAATCCAAGCCTAGCTCCTATCCACCTAGATGATCCAAGAATTTCTCCTTGTTGACATTCCACTAGATATGTGCTAACTTAGTTGTCATTATAGATCTTACTTAGCCAATCTAACTCTTGGTAGTATTAGATTATGATCATATAAAACTTTATATGGTGAAGCACTAATAAAACTCTATACCCTTGTGATATATGCATACTGAAGAAACAATAAATATTTTGCAATCATCCCTTTAAAGTTCTAAACAAGCCATTCTACCAAGCCATTTGTTTGTGGATGATAAACACTTGTGAAATGCTTCCTTGTCTAAATCTTGAGTATAAACTGACAACTATCAAGGCTTAGAAATCTTTCCCTAAATATGCATTCTAGCCAATCCAAGCCTAGCTCCTATCCACCTAGATGATCCAAGAATTTCTCCTTGTTGACATTCCACTAGATATGTGCTAACTTAGTTGTCATTATAGATCTTACTTAGCCAATCTAACTCTTGGTAGTATTAGATTATGATCATATAAAACTTTATATGGTGAAGCACTAATAAAACTCTATACCCTTGTGATATATGCATACTGAAGAAACAATAAATATTTTGCAATCATCCCTTTAAAGTTCTAAACAAGCCATTCTACCAAGCCATTTGTTTGTGGATGATAAACACTTGTGAAATGCTTCCTTGTCTAAATCTTGAGTATAAACTGACAACTATCAAGGCTTAGAAATCTTTCCCTAAATATGCATTCTAGCCAATCCAAGCCTAGCTCCTATCCACCTAGATGATCCAAGAATTTCTCCTTGTTGACATTCCACTAGATATGTGCTAACTTAGTTGTCATTATAGATCTTACTTAGCCAATCTAACTCTTGGTAGTATTAGATTATGATCATATAAAACTTTATATGGTGAAGCACTAATAAAACTCTATACCCTTGTGATATATGCATACTGAAGAAACAACAAATATTTTGCAATCATCCCTTTAAAGTTCTAAACAAGCCATTCTACCAAGCCATTTGTTTGTGGATGATAAACACTTGTGAAAGTGTGAAGTATGGAGCAAGGGAGTGAAGGAATTGAAGTATAGAGCAATTCCCAAACATACAGCCCAAGGAGTGAAGGGACAGGAGCATTGAGTGACCTTTGAATAGTCTTAGAACATCCAGCATCCCAATGCTAGGATCGGCATCCGAAATGAAGCCAAATGGAGTTTGGTGCTATTTTAGCACATTTGTTGTGAATGTGACTTTGGGTATAAAAAGTTATATGTCGGCTAGTCCTTTCTGATATTCTTTCCTTACTACCATAACAGCAGGAGGTCGGTATTGTTGGACCCTTTATTAGTTTCCACCTAAGCTAATTGAGAAACTAATCATCACATGTGCACTAAAACTAGAAGGGCACTAAAGAAGGAAATACTAAGTTGTTATTTATCAAGCAGACTTGACACCGTGATGAGAAACTCATGATGTTGACTTGCACTTGCTAGTGTTGGGAACCCACGTGATATTGAGCTTGGTCCCTCAATATTCGCTAAATGATAGCTTACCGTGTTTGCCAAACACCCTTGTTATCATACCTTTTGTGTTACTCTCATTCTAGTCCCAAAAGCTATTTATGAAAAGTGTCTAGATTTGCTTATTTGGCATATTTACGAAATGTAAAGATTGTTCTGAACATAATAGTGTTCATCCCATGTCCAAATTCACAATTTAGGGACATTCCATATTTAATAAGTTTCAAGCTTGTCCCAGAGATTAACTCTTTGGTAGGTCGGGCATGGCTGACCAACCTGAGGCATAGTTTAGCTCCCGCTTGCATGCCTGTCCTTGTTCTGCGTCCGGCTTGGAGCTCCACACCATGCTAGCTGGTGGAGTACCCATATCCTCACGTTAGGCCACTGGTATGTTGAAATAGTGCTAGACTCCATTTGTCTCCATTTTGCGTGTTGGTCTTGACATTAGGATGATGGTTGCTCTAGGATTGTTCCAAGCCGCTCCATGCTCCTATCCTTTTGCTCCTTGGGTTATATACTCAGGAGTTGTTCCGTGCCCTAGTGCCATTGCTCCTTGGCTCCATACTTGGGAGTTTGGCACCATTCCTTCGTTCAGTGGCCCAAAGGCCCTGAAAGTCGGGTTCCACACCACTGTTCTTTCAACACGTGGCATGTGACACGTGGCACATAGTGGTTTAGGTTCCTCTTTGTGGTTATCCTGTGGTAAATCATTATAGAATAAAGGGTAAAAACCATATGTGTTATAATACTGATGGCCTAACATGAGCATATGGGTACTCTACCAGTTAGTATGGTGTGGAACTTAGGCTTAGACCCAAGTTAGACACAAAATAAAGACAGGTACACAAATGGGAGCTAAATGTGAAACACAAAATCCCTAGGCCCCAAAGTAGAGCCGAAAAGGCACCACGTGGTAGTGGCCAAAGCGAAAGCCAAACGAGCGTAACACGTCTGAACTAAAAGCTCCGACTTGAAAAGGTCGAGAGTGGGAGTGGAACTCCCAACAAAGGGCTCGAGGAACAAGCACGGGGCGAGCCATGAGTGAGTCTCTAGAAAATGGGACACAAGAGGACCAAAACATGACACGTGGAAGTGTCCGAGATGGAGTCCGAGGTGGAGTCCGAGATGGAGTCCGAGGTGGAGTCCGAGATGGAGTCCAAGATGGAGTCTGAGATGGAGTCCGAGGTGGAGTCCGAGGTGGACCCGAGATGGACCCAAGATGGACCCGAGGTGAGTCCGAGATGGACCCGAGGTGGAGTCCGAGATGGACTCGAGATGGAGTCCGAGATGGAGTCCGAGATGGACCCGAGATGGAGTTCGAGATGGAGTCCGAGATGGACCCGAGATGGACCCGAGATGGAGTCCGAGATGGACCGAGACAGAGTCCGAGATGGAGTCTGAGAGGGACCCGAGATGGAGACCGAGACCGAGACCGAGACCGAGACCGGAACTGAGACCGAGACTGAGGCCGAGGCCGAGACCGAGCGAGGTGGAGTCCGAGATGGAGTCCGAGATGGAGTCTGAGATGGAGTCCGAGGTGGAGTCCGAGGTGGACCCGAGATGGACCCGAGGTGAGTCCGAGATGGACCCGAGGTGGAGTCCGAGATGGACCCGAGATGGAGTCTAAGATGGAGTCCGAGATGGACCCGAGATGGAGTCCGAGATGGACCTAAGATGGAGTTCGAGATGGAGTCCGAGATGGACCCGAGATGGACCCGAGATGGAGTCCGAGATGGACCGAGATAGAGTTCAAGATGGAGTCTGAGAAGGACCCGAGATGGAGACCGAGACTGAGACCGAGACCGAGACCGAGACCGGAACTGAGACCGAGACTGAGGCCAAGGCCGAGACCGAGCCCGAGTCTGAGTCCGAGTCTGAGTACGAGTCCAAGTCCAAGTCCGAGTCCGAGTCCGAGTCTGAGTTCGAGTCTGAGTGGGTGAAAGCCCAAAGCGTTTGTCTCCTAGACACTGGGGGGTTTGGTGAGCTTCAAAAGTATAGAAAGGGGAGGACTGCAGTGGAGCCAGTTTGGCCCAAGAAGGCTGTACCCAATATTGGGTGATGAGCTACCCACTGGGAAGTCCAAGACTAGAGTGAATACAGACCGACAAGCAGGGTAGCTTAGTGAAGTGTTCAAAAGCCGGCTCTAGTTCCTCTGGGAGATCGATTGGCCGATGCTCCCAGTCCAAGTGTGGGTGGCACTACCTACTTGGATACCTGGCGTGGCTCAATGGAACCTCACTCTGAGCCCATGGCTAGAGCACCTAAAGGCGGAAGGTGGGGAGAGTACCCATGAGGCCCGCGTAGGGCCACGGTGTTCCGAAATGTTGTCCCAAAGTCCCAGACTGTGGAAAGGAAGAGGAGTAATCCTCTGGAGTAGAGACCAAGGATACAGTCGTGTGGCGAGGAAGTCCCAGAGGACCGTGGGACTTAGTGGTCGGGCCTGTGGGCCTCGATCCAGTGGTGGTGTTGGCAAATGTGGCCATGAGCAGAAAGGGATTTGGTGGGGACCAGAAAAGGGATATTGGGGAAGGCTATTCCCCATGTCTGTGGGCATCCTAAGGATGCTAAGAAGTGGATCTGGGACAATCACTCATGGACGGATGGCCCAGTGTTGGAGAGACGGGATTGCAATGCAGGTTGTGTTAGACCACCAATGTGACCAAGGTGAATGAGCGTGGCCTAGTGTAACGGGCTCATATGTCGGTGGTACGTTGGGGTGTCGGTCATGGGATCGGACACGTGGAGCACTTGGGCCAAGTGCAAAGGTTGAGTGGCATGGATGCCATTCTCGGGGCTAGCAAGCCCCAAGTCCTGAATGGGACTTATGGAGGTTGTGAATAAGACTCCTCCAAGTGGTCAGAGGTGCGGTTAAGTGAATAAAGTAGAATGGAAAAATTTGTCACTTACAACTTGGTATCGGAGCTATTCCTTAGTCCGACTTTTATTGGTGCTCAAGTATATCACCATTGATATTGCCATCAGAAGGTCCTAGGAGTGGGCCTATCCTTGAGGAGTAGCATATTGAGAGGACATGGCTCTCCACTCAAGTTCATGTGTGAACTTGGGCACGATGTGGTGGATAGAAAAGGGGCCAGTAAGGGAACGACTTTGGAATCTTGGGAATAGTATAAGGGTTTCCTCAGAGAGTTGAGGATGTGATCCAGATGAGCGTTTGACTGAGCAAACTAGTTGATGTAGTTGTGGTGAACAACTACAGTTGGGATCATGGGAAAGATGCGGACTCCAGAACAATAAAGGAGTCACAAGATTACCCTTATATAGTTGAGGCTAGTACTCATAAATTTGAGACCGGAATTGGTGACTGTGGAAGGTCATATACAGAAAAGGACACAAGTCCTCGAAATGGTAGCCGAGGCTACCTCTAATAAATGCTAGAACAACCCAAGGAGTTGGGGGTGTACTTAAAGATGAGTTGCTATTCTCATCACATGGACAAGTAGTCCTAAGGGGCAAACGTTAGCCCCAAGAAAATCATCAAGTGTCGGAGTAACACTTGCAAAGATTGTCCTTGTGAGTAGGACATGAATACAAAAAGTTGTGTTCTAGCAAGTTGGCACCTTGAAGACTAAGACCTCACAGGTTGTTGGATTACCAAAGTCCAAAATGCTAGATGACTCAAGTGGAGTCAGGGAATGGTCCTAAGGGATTGGTTGAAGCATTTGGACTAAGGTGTATGGTGTCCCATGAGGTATGGGGAGGATCATAAGATCCAAGTATGAGAACAGTAAGTATCTCGTTGATGGCAGAATGTGCCATACTAAAGTTGTGGGAAAGATGTTTCCAGAACAAAGAACTTTTGGCCCAGAGTTGGGTGCGAACACTATGGTGCGGTGCTAACGGATAGTTAACATGAGGAATAACTATATTGGTTTTGGCAAAGACCTAGACACTAATAACTAGTGTCATAAGGATAAGCTCATGGGGCCAATGGTGTGGAGACACTAAATGTGCCAAGGTGTGATACCTTGAGGTTATGTTGGTGGGTTCATAAGAACCCCTTGCCAAAGGAATCTCAACGGAAATGGGAATAGCATAGCCTAAGCTAGAAGGTATGTGGTAGAGTGTGGTGACCAAAACAATGATGGAGGTGTGGAAGCACCAGCAATGAGTTGTATGACTTGACAACTATGAGGCAAATAAGCAAAAGGTGCAAGATAATTGGTTAAACTGGCAGAAGGTAGCTACCCAAGACTTCTTAATGGCATAAGAAAGTTAGATATACCCTTATGGGAGATAAATTGCTTATGTTGCGAAATAGTAAGTTAATGTCGTAAAAGGGAATGCTCATTGTCAAAGAGGCCACCATTTGGGACATCCAAACACTCTATAACACCAAAAAGTGGTGTTTGATGTCACGAGGGCAATAGATAAGGCCCAAGGGACTAAGTCCCTAGTGAATAATGGATAGAAGGTGGTATTCAAATGTCCAAGGTTGCGGAGACGGGAGAAAACTATCTATCCAAATTAGACAATGCCAAAAAATGGAATTTTGGCAAGGCTAGTGATGGGCATGTAAGGACCCATAAGCAACAAAATTAATCCCGGTGTGTGGGATTATAAGGTGAGCATACCTGGATTGAGGAACCACTCCCTAGACTATCGGGTCAGTTCATCCGTAAGAATATTTGCTAAGGCATAATGGAAAGTGCAAAGCTATCCTCCTAGTCTGGAGGAGAATGACCAAAGGAAAGATGTGAAGCCAAAAGCAAGTAGTCAAGGGATAGAACCAAACCATAGGAATCGAAGGGCATAACTAAAGGTGGTTATGCCAATTGGCAGTGGAGAATCAAATGGGGGCTCAAGAGTGTTGTTGCTAGCAACCGTGATGTCATGGAAAGTCTAAAATATGGAATTGTCCATGTTAGACTATATGGCAACTAGAAAGCTTGCTAAAAGGGAGGCCTTAGCAAGCTAAGGGACATAGTTCCTTCAAAAGTTCCCAAAGACGATTTTAGGTAGCTTAGTACCTAGAAAGCCAAGCGTAAATGGTTCCTAGAGCGCGCGAAATCAGAGTGGCACAGCAGAAGCGTGGTCTTGAAGCTGGCCATGAGGCAAGGCTATCAAGGTTGGGGAAGTGGTTCCTGAGTGTTCAAAGAGAGGGCTTTGAACGAAAGTCGATAGTTAAGGACTTTCACATTTATGCATGAACCATGTTATGGTGGCCAGATGGCTTGCTAAGTGAGATTGGCAGGTCAAGGGGACAAATCCCCTAGTTGAGTGTGCTAACTTCAAAAGGGGTGGCCCATGGGGCCGAGCATGGAGGAGTCCATGCATGATCACATACTTGTCAAGTGAAAGGACTTGGCAGTGCGGAGGAACTAGGTTCCTAAGCTGTGATCTATAGTGCGCTTTGACTATAAATTGGTGCACCGGCGTGGGGAGTCACGCCAGACATCTTGGATGATGCCTTCTGTAGATGCATATACGGAGGTTGGGTTCGAGTCCCGACCCTCTAGTGCTTGGGTTTGAGTCCCAAATCACTAGGGTGTGGTGATGGTTTGGAATATGAGGACACTCATATTTCAGTGGTTATGGACTCTCAATGAGGAGATTCGGTTGGGCACACTGCCAAGCGGGGGATGCCCCAGAGTCGTGATGCACGGTTAGATTGCTTAGAGTGAAAGCTTGACATATCTAACTTGAACACTTTGGTGCAAAGGGCACCAAAGACGTGGTGAATGAGATGGGGATACCCAGTCTCAGTTGCTATGGATCCTTGGCCGGAAGGGCTGGCTTGGGTGCCCCGCCAAGTGTGGGGGATGCCCCCCAGGGTCATAATCAACAATTTAAAAGGGTCTGGAAAACCTAGTTCCTATTGGTAGACCTGTTAAGGGGTCAAAATGAGATCACCAGGTGATCTTGTGGCTAAACAAGGATAAAGTCTTTGTTTGGGTTAAAGAATATGATTCCTAGTTTAAAGTGTTGATTTGAACTATTGATAATGGTGTGGTTTGGCCAAGGTGACCAAGTGGGAAGAACACCTAAGGGAAATGAGCTATATCAATGATATGGCATAATAAGTCCGAGGAAAGTAGTCTTTATAAGAGATCCAAGGGAGGGTCTCAAAAGTTGGGCTGTGGAAAGAGCCTATGGCAGAAAATGTTAAAGAGACGTACTAGGGGTGAACACCCTCTAGACTTGGCAAAGCAAAGTGCTTGCTATGGAACTAAAGGGAAACCTCTAAAATGGAGGTAGGGATCCTATATTGTTAGGTGCAACAATCAAGGATAGGAGCAAAAGACTAGTGGCTAAGAAAAAGAGCTATAGGAATCATGGGAAAGAATCCAAATGGCAAAGTTGAGCCGAGAACACTAATGTGTTGGGTGCTAATGGATTGTAAGAAAGGCAATGTTTCCCCAAGGATGGATTCCCAACCACTCCGATTTGGCGAAAGTGGATGCTCCAAAGAGGGGAGCGGTAAGGTAGCCAAATAATAGGGCTGTGGGCAGCCATAGCACCAATTATGATAACTCGAACTTAGTGCCCAAAGGTGGCACGATATCGAAGAGAGGATGATGGTACCCTCAAGTAAAGAACTTCCTAGGATAGGGAAGTGGAGTTGCACCATGTGCAACGTAAGGTGTCGGAGACACCTAGGAAATTCACTCGGAGAAGTCAAAATTAAAAGTTCCAAAGTACAAAGGTTATGTCAATGGAATCTGAGACTACTCGAGAATGAGTAGTGGAATTGAGTTAGAGAGAACTGAACTAATAAAAGGGAGCAAACCACCCCAGGTGGTCGAGTGAGTCTCTACGTTGGAGAGACTATGCTCCTTAGAGGATGGACAAGGCATGGTGAGCCTTCGGGGTCAAACCATAGACAAATATTAGCTGGGTGCCAAGGATGGAAATGGTAATACCTGTGGGTGTTACTTTATAAAAGGGTTTACCGTTCGATGAGGACATCGAACTTCGTCTATGGGTGGTGGAGTTGTGAGACACAAAATCCCTAGGCCCCAAAGTGGAGCCGAAAGGGCACCACGTGGTAGTGGCCGAAGCGAAAGCCAAACAAGCATAACACCTTTGGACTAAAATCTCCGACTTAAAAAGGTCGAGAGTGGGAGTGGAACTCCCAACAAAGGGCTCGAGAAACAAGCACGGGGCGAATCATGAGTGAGTCTCTAGAAAAGGGGACACAAGAGGACCAAAACATGACATATGGAAGTGTCCGAGATGGAGTCCGAGGTGGATTCCGAGGTGGACCCGAGATGGACCCAAAATGGACCCGAGGTGAGTTCAAGATGGACCCGAGATGGAGTTCGAGATGGACCCGAGATGGAGTTCGAGATGGACCCGAGATGGAGTCTGAGATGGAGTCCGAGATGGACCTAGATGGAGTCTGAGAAGGAGTCCGAGATGGAGTCCAAGATGGACTCGAGATGGAATCCGAGATGGACCGAGACAGAGTCCGAGATGGAGTCCGAAATGGACCCGAGATGGAGTTCGAGATGGACTAAGACAAGTCCGAGATAGAGTCCGAGATGGAGTCCGAGATGGAGTCCGAGAAGGACCCGAGATGGAGACCGAGACCGAGACCGGAACTGAGACCGAGACCGAGACCAAGGCTGAGACTGAGCCCGAGCCCGAGTCCGAGTCCGAGTTTGAGTCTGAGTCCGAGTCCGAGTCCGAGTCCGAGCCTGAGTCTGAGTTCGAGTCTAAGTGGGTGAAAGCCCAAAGCATTCGTCTCCCAGACCCTGGGGGGTTTGGTGAGCTCCAAAAGTATAGAAGGGGGAGGACTGCAGTGGAGCTAGTTTGGCCCAGGAAGGCTGTATCTAGTGTTGGGTGATGAGCTGCCCACTGGGAAGTCCAAAACTAGAGTGAACACGGACCGACAAGCAGGGTAGCTTGGTGAAGTGTTCAAGAGCCGGCTCTAGTTCCCCCGGGAGATCGACTGGCCAATGCTCCTAGTCCAAGTGTGGGTGGCACTACCTATTTGGATACCTGGCATGGCTCAATGGAACCTCACTCTAAGCCCATGGCTAGAGCACTTAAAGGCGGAAGGCGGGGAGACTACCCATGAGGCCTGCGTAGGGCCACGGTGTTCCGAAATGTTGTCCCAAAGTCCCAGACTGTGGAAAGGAAGAGGAGTAATCCTCTGGAGTAGAGACCAAGGATATAGTCGTGTGGCGAAGAAGTCCTAAAGGACTGTAGGACTTAGTGGTCGGGCCTGTGGGCCTTGATCTAGTGGCGGTGTTGGCGAATGCGGCCATGAGCAAACAGGGATTTGGTGGGGACCAGAAAAGGGATATTGGGGAAGGCTATTCCCCATGTCTGTGGGCATTCTAAGGATGCTAAGGAGTGGATCTGGAATGATCACTCATGCACGGATGGCCCAGTGTTGGAGAGACAGGATTGCAATGCAGGTGGTGTTAGACCACCGATGTGACCAGGGTGAATGAGCGTGGCCTGGCATAATGGGTTCATATATCGATGGTACGTTGGGGTGTCGGTCATGGGATCGGACACGTGGAGCACTTGGACCAAGTGCAAAGGTTGAGTGGCATGGATGCCATTCTCGGGGCTAGCAAGCCCCAAGTCCTGAATGGGACTTATGGAGGTTGTGAATGAGACTCCTCCAAGTGGTCGGAGGTGTGGTTAAGCGAATAAAGTAGAATGGAAAAATTTGCCGCTTACACTAAACTATACCTCAAGTGTGTTGGCCATATCTAACCTACCCACTATCTTTACTATACATTTGGAACCCCTTGTAATAGCTTGAGAAAGGATATCAACATTAGTTATAAAACTCCCCAAATGATAAATAACCTCAAAATTATATATCTAAAGCTTCAAATCCTATTATGTAGTACAAAATACCAAGTTCCTCTACTTCAATAATAAAATAACCACAACATGATTACCTTATAGTAATGTTTGAGAATTATGCAAGTATGCATGAAATTTCTTGAAACAACAAATATCTGCTAAACACTCTTCTATTGTGCCTCTACTAGTTATAATGTACAACTAATATATGCAATGGTGCTAACCAAGAATACTCAAGCATTCTTGCATCAACACACCTCCAAAATCGATATCAAAAGCATCAATGAGCAAAATGAAGTAGGTAGGATATGCTAAATTGAAGGAGTTGTTAACAGCTTTTTGAGATTTGTAAAGGCCTACTCACAATTCACAGACTAGATAAAAAACAATGTTAACAACTTTAATACGGTGTAATACAATCAAAAAGATAATCAACAAAATGATCAAAATATTGCATCTTATCTAACAAACGTTGCACATCATTCACACACTACAGAGTAGGGAACTTTAAAACTACCACAAATTTGTTAGGATCAACTTTCAAACCTTCATAAAAAATATAGTACCCAAGAGAAGTTTTATCATTAGACCCAAACACACACTTTGATTGCTTCAACTTCAAACAAACTTCTTGTAGATGATTCAACACCTTATGAACATCATGGATGTTCTCCTACATCCCCTTTCAGTAAATCAAAACAACATTAATGAAGTTAATAGTTATTTGTAGGGGGTTCCAAATACTGGGCTGAGTATGCTCAATAAGAAACACATAGGAGTTCCTACCTTATATTTATTTGGCATAAGTACATATATGATAACCAATTTCTCAACTAGCTTAGGTGGGGATTGATAAAGGATCTAGCAATACCAACCTCCTATTATTGTGGTAGTAAGGAAAGAATATCCGAAAGGACTAACTGATAGGTAATTTTTGATACCCACAGTCACATTCGTGACACTCTCCCCCCCTTAGGGAAAATTAATATCCTTGTTAATACATACTCTTGTAGAACACTGCCAAGTAAAATCAATCACTAACTTTTCCTTTAGCAAGACTAGTATACCCAATGCAAAGCTCAACCCTTACTCGATAATCTTGTCTAGAATGTAACCTATAGCATGTAAAGTGATCACTACTACACCCCCTTTTAACACACTTATGAGTGATTACAAATGTATAGGGTAAAATATGTTATTATACCTTCTAACATATGTTATACATTTAGATTAATCAAGTATAAATATATTTAAAAATTTAAAAATTTCTTAAACAGCTATCTTCTGGATATTTATAAATTATAAAAATGTTTACAGTTATAAACTTTCTTAAGCACCCATTCTTGCCATAAATAATCATATTACCTTACTGTGCTGGGTTG
>NW_003314384.1:16349-45053 GCF_000143415.4 Selaginella moellendorffii
AGGAAATGAGTGGAACTTAAGGGCTTCGTGTCTTTATTATGTTAAATTGTTTATGAACTTATAGCAATGATGTTGGTGTAGGAGCTGGGCCTGGTGCTGATGCTGGTGATTCTGGTGCCAATGCTGGAGGTGTTGGTACTGGTAGTCACGATAGGGATGGTGTTGGTGAAAGTGAAGGTGTTGGTGTTGGTGATAGTGGTGGTGGTTGTGTTCTAGGTGGAGTTCTTGGTCGTGGTGGTAGAGGCATTCTTGGTCGTGGTGGGGGTGGTCTTCTAGGTGGTGGTGGTGGTGGAGGACTTGGTGGTGGTGGAGGTGAACAAGCATTTGGAGTAAAATAATAGGGTCCACAAGTGAACTTATTATTTCCATTATTGATGCATGTTCTTAAGGATTGGCCACTTGATCCACCATTTATGTCTGTTAAGAAAGAACACCCTCGGGGTGCTCTACTCGTATCGACACTCACTCGGCAACTCTCAATATCTGTTCCAGTCTTCACTAATTTAAAGATATTAAAGTATCCTCTATTATTTGTAAATGATGAATCACTGTCTCTTGGACAAACCAGGTTTACCTTGGCATCTGAAAGATTTAACAAGATTAGAAAAATACAGAAGATAGATCAATTTTCTTACTGAAAATGCCACTCTGAGAAAGTGATCCACAATTAGTACAATAAATATAGCCTTCTACTTTGATACTTGTAGTGGCAGCACAAAAATTTTCATTTTTCAGAATGACTGCAAGTAATAAAATTAAATAGAGAAATGTTTTGTTTTCCATACTTACATGGTAATGTGAGGTAAAAGAATGCCCTTTTATAATCTGCACTGCATTAAGTCAAACATCTAAGGTACAACTAATCAAGACTTTTTTCAAATCCAAATATTCTTATTTATGTGATCTCATATTTCCTACTTTTGCTATGCCAATGATCTTAAACTTGGAATAATAATAATAATAATACTCAAGAATCTTTGTATATTTTTCAAAATCTAAACTTTGCATCTAATATTGGTTCAAATAAATTAGATTAAAATGGTGTTTAACACCTAGATTAAGAAAGAATATTCTCAAAATTGAGTGCTTAACTGCTACATGGAGGAAAACACACCTTAGTCGTTAATGCAAATCAGACTTTACTGCATACAAGTATCTAGGTATCTGGATAGGTGGTACATGTGTTAACATAAAGCATCCCACCTAGATCTCTATGATGTTCGGTGTGCCCCAAGTTTCCTAAGGTAAAAGTCTTGGTGCAGCTGTAAATCTCTTTTTAACCTTTAACCTTTATACTTTGAAATTATGGTCTAAAAGAATATTCTTAGAATAACCTTTAATTTTGTGTCAAACGAAATAATATATTAAAGAAGATAGCTCACCTTGGTGCAACATGGCTGCCAAGCAATGGTTTCTTCATTCACCCACACTTTCTTGCAACGCTCAAGATATAAGGTGCCTCTAGCAGCCAGATCATCATTGTGTCCTTGAATGTTATTTATGGAAATAGTGTGGATTTCCACACTAAAGATGCTACAATTGATCAAGTTTGGTCAACACCTCTTAGTCTAGTTATTTTCAACAGTTATATCTTCTTTCTATAAAAGCATAGATACCAGTGACAAATTTATTATTATTGAGTTTAATTTTATGGTTGTGGAGAATCTCCAAGAAGAAAAAGATTTCTGTCTTCATCACTTTTGAAGGGGTTAATACCTTCAATCTAGAATTGAGCCCAGCAATGGCAAGAGAGTTTATATGGAGTGAACTAATCTAGGTTTGGGTTTGGCTTAAGATCACTTATCCTTAACCATATCTAAACTTAGATAATGAAAGGATAATCCAAGCACTTAGCCAAAAGCCATAAACATCACAAACACCTATTCCATTGCTTTGTTAATTTCTGGAGGATTGGTTTGTTAAATGTTATGCTAAACCTTATAAACTTACGATCCAACTTTTTACAACACCCAATATAGTCCCTTCTATTGAGTAAGGAGCCCCTTAGATTGGGAATGTAATATTAGGAAAATAGACTAATACTAAGTCATTCACTTCATACTCTGCAAATGGACAATGATGGGAGTTGTAGTGTCATTATTGTCCCACTTATGCACGGCTAAGTGTTTAGTAGACTCTTCTTGGATGAGTGGAATAATGCACATTATATACTAATATCAAGATTTAGCATCAGTAGCTCATGATAATCGTGAAGGTAAAATGCTTCCTTGTCTAAATCTTGAGTATAAACTGACAACTATCAAGGCTTAGAAATCTTTCCCTAAATGTGCATTCTAGCCAATCCAAGCCTAGCTCCTATCCACCTAGATGATCCAAGAATTTCTCCTTGTTGACATTCCACTAGATATGTGCTAACTTAGTTGTCATTATAGATCTTACTTAGCCAATCTAACTCTTGGTAGTATTAGATTATGATCATATAAAACTTTATATGGTGAAGCACTAATAAAACTCTATACCCTTGTGATATATGCATACTGAAGAAATAACAAATATTTTGCAATCATCCCTTTAAAGTTTTAAAGAAGCCATTCTACCAAAGCCATTTGTTTGTGGATGATAAACACTTGTGAAAGTGTGAAGTATGGAGCAAGGGAGTGAAGGAATTGAAGTATAGAGCAATTCCCAAACATACAGCCCAAGGAGTGAAGGGACAGGAGCACTGAGTGACCTTTGAATAGTCTTAGAACATCCAACATCCCAATGTTAGGATCGGCATCCGAAATGAAGCCAAATGGAGTTTGGTGCTATTTTAGCACATTTGTTGTGAATGTAACTTCGGGTATAAAAAGTTATATGTCGGCGAGTTCTTTCTGATATTCTTTCCTTACTGCCATAACAGCAGGAGGTCGGTATTGCTGGACCCTTTATTAGTTTCCACCTAAGCTAGTTGAGAAACTAATCATCACATGTGCACTAAAACTAGAAGGGCACTAAAGAAGGAAATACTAAGTTGTCATTTGTCAAGCAGACTTGACACCATGATGAGAAACTCATGATGTTGACTTGCACTTGCTAGTGTTGGGAACCCATGTGATATTGAGCTTGGTCCCTCAATATTCGCTAAATGATAGCTTACCGTGTCTGCCAAACACCCTTGCTATCATACCTTTTGTGTTAGTCTCATTCTAGTCCTAAAAGCTATTTATGAAAAGTGTCTAGATTTGCTTATTTGGCATATTTACAAAATGTAAAGATTGTTCTGAACATAATAGTGTTCATCCCATGTCCAAATTCACAATTTAGGGACATTCCATATTTAATAAGTTTCAAGCTTGTCCCAGAGATTAACTCTTTGGTAGGTCAGGTATGGCTGACCAACCTGAGGCATAGTTTAGCTCCCGCTTGCATGCCTGTCCTTGTTCTGCGTTGGGCTTGGAGCTCCACACCATGCTAGCTGGTGGAGTACCCATATCCTCACATTAGGCCACTGGTATGTTGAAATAGCGCTAGACTCCATTTGTCTCCATTTTGCGTGTTGGTCTTGACATTGGGATGATGGTTGCTCTAGGATTGTTCCAAGCCGCTCCATGCTCCTATCCTTTTGCTCCTTGGGTTATATACTCAGGAGTTGTTCCGTGCCCTAGTGCCATTGCTCCTTGGCTCCATACTTGGGAGTTTGGCACCATTCCTTCGTTCAGTGGCCCAAAGGCCCTGAAAGTCGGGTTCCACACCACTGTTCTTTCAACACGTGGCATGTGACACGTGGCACATAGTGGTTTAGGTTTCTCTTTGTGGTTATCCTGTGGTAAATCATTATAGAATAAAGGGTAAAAACCATAGATGTTATAATATTGATGGCCTAACACGAGCATATGGGTACTCTACCAGTTAGTATGGTGTGGAACTTAGGCTTAGACCCAAGTTAGACACAAAATAAAGACAGGCACACAAATGGGAGCTAAATGTGAAACACAAAATCCCTAGGCCCCAAAGTGGAGCCGAAAAGGCACCACGTGGTAGTGGCCGAAGCGAAAGCCAAACGAGCGTAACACGTTTGAACTAAAAGCTCCGACTTGAAAAGGTCGAGAGTGGGAGTGGAACTCCCAACAAAGGGCTCGAGGAACAAGCACGGGGCGAGCCATGAGTGAGTCTCTAGAAAATGGGACACAAGAGGACCAAAACATGACACGTGGAAGTGTCCGAGATGGAGTCCGAGGTGGAGTCCGAGATGGAGTCCGAGATGGAGTCTGAGATGGAGTCCGAGGTGGAGTCCGAGGTGGACCCGAGATGGACCCGAGGTGAGTCCGAGATGGACCCGAGGTGGAGTCCGAGATGGACCCGAGATGGAGTCTAAGATGGAGTCCGAGATGGACCCGAGATGGAGTCCGAGATGGACCTAAGATGGAGTTCGAGATGGAGTCCGAGATGGACCCGAGATGGACCCGAGATGGAGTCCGAGATGGACCGAGATAGAGTTCGAGATGGAGTCTGAGAAGGACCCGAGATGGAGACCGAGACTGAGACCGAGACCGAGACCGAGACCGGAACTGAGACCGAGACTGAGGCCAAGGCCGAGACCGAGCCCGAGTCTGAGTCCGAGTCTGAGTACGAGTCCAAGTCCAAGTCCGACAAGCACGACTCCATTTGATAAACAACTTGGCCAACCTTACTTCATGCGTCGAACAGCTTTCAGGTAGCATACAATTTCTCAATTGTACTCAATTGTTTATATTCTATTATAGGTATCTTCAATATAGAGGCATTCCTCTCGAAACACCAGTATGCACATGACTTCTGAGGCATGGTGTGAGAGATGGAGGCATATACCCAACAACAATGAAGTTTCCAGCAGCAATAAAGCGCGCTTGTTCTTGGGAATTGGAGATGCCAGATTATGAACCAACACGAAAGCTCTATTTCGTTAAAGTGGGAATTGTCATTATCCCACTTGTAAAATAAGGTTTCCAAACCTTTATATAGTATATAAATATAACAAAATTCAACTGCATTGAGGCATATGCCATTTTATTTTAAACAAGGAAATGTCTACTCAATCACTTCTCCTCCCCCTGCCACTGCTTCACCTCTCTCTTCTCCTTGTCATCCTCATCCAATTTCTTTCCATCCTTTTAATATTGGCTCAGTTGCTCCGAGTCTAGGTGGAGCCCAAGTCCCCATTCAATCTTTACTTTCCCCTTATTAATAAAACAACTTTGTAGACTTCCAATAACATGCTATAACACTTCTAGTATAATGCAAATCCTCTCAAAGAATTGTCTTTTAATATTAATACAATGGCATGGAACCCCATGCCATAATAAGTTACATTTTTAAATAAATACATACCATCTCAGACTGTTATTTTTTGCCTCCAACACCTATACAATAATCTTGGAATTTCATCACTCTCCACACTATCAGGATTTAAACCCAATAGTAATGCCATCTCTTCTCTAATACGTCTACGCTCATGTTCAGTGGTCGAAGAACCCATCCGGTTGAGCAGATTATGGAGATGCGGATAGTGTTTGGCTAGACAATATACATGCCATAAATGATGACTGGTGTCTGTCCGATCAAATGGCTTCTGATATACCGTTCCATCTGCCATTTGGTTGATTTCTGCAGCCACCTCCTAGACTGGCCGGTTCTCTATCACCATCGCTCCAAGCTGTTTTGCAAGGTCCCCCAGAACATACGGTTTCTTCTCCCTAGTTTCCATACTGCAAGAGATGGGGTGCACTGCATATGTGTGCGTGTTCGCTGCAGTTTTAATCGGCGAGTCATCGATGATGAGGATTTCACTTGACCTAGCAGTCCGGTTCATCACTACAGCCTTTGGCTTGACGAAGATGGGCTTGCTACCCCTCACATGGACCATAGTCAAGCAATCCTCCTGCGTTAGGAGAAAGTCAAATGGTAATATTACTCGCGTCTGATCGTGCATCATCTGTAGCAACGTTAATGCATTGCGGCGCATCATGGATGTCCAAACTCCCAATTGCAAATTGAACCCGGCCCTCTGTTTTAAGTGTCGCATGGTCATTATTAGATCTCGCAGTTTCTCCCGTGTGATTAATGTGAATCTGTCTCCTTTGACCAACTTGCGACCGCAGGCTTTGGAGGGTGCAGTGACATTCGAGGACGAGCCACGCTCATGGGAGAAAAGGACACCGTTCAGATAAAAAACGATACAGTACCTTCGCCGTGACTCTAAAATGAAATGCATCAGCATAAAAAATGGTACAAGTCAATTTTACCATCTACAATATTAGCGAATGGTGCTCCCGGTGGTCATTGAGAGGGTTTTGGTCGAGGAAACGTGAAGGGCGGAAATACTCTCCTCTGCAATGTGGGGTCAATCACATCCGATGGCGTGTGGGCACATGCCACTTCAGTTGTAGACTCTGGTACAACTGGCTCAACAGTGGCATGGGGTGGTTCCGATGGCATGTGATCACACACCATTTCAGCTGGTGCCTCCGTTGGCAAAGTGGACATGACCGAACAGGCAGCAGGGGCGGTGTAGGGAGGTTCCAATGGCGCATAGTCAGACGATTGGGCACACGTTGAGTCCGTTGGAAATGAGGATACGACCGGCTCGGCGGCTGGGGCGGCCTCATACGGGTCCAATGGCGCCTGGTCACCGTCAGTTGGATACGTGGACAAGATTGACTCAGTGGTATGGGCAACATCAAGTGGAGCGTGGTCAGCTTGCTTGGCGTTGATATGGATAGTAGCCTCCACCAGCTCTAATGACTCTTGTAGGCAAGTAGAGTCCACTGGCGGATCCATATGCATGTCCAAATATCTCCCTTCGATTGAGATGGTATCCTCCCGTGCTACTAAAAACAAACTCATTAGCACATTGAATCGACTATACTGTATTTACCATCAACTGCTATTGAGGAACTAGGACCGATATCACTTGGGCGCACTGCTGATTCTGAAGGATTGGACATACGTTTCGACCCTTGCTTGGCATTATCCTTCCTCGACACTAAAGGCTAGAGTTTGTAAATTCAACTAAATAATCTCTACTTACCATTTGCTCTACGACCTACATGGACAATGTTAGAAATGGTAAAAGGTTAGGAATGGATGTACTATTATTTACCTGATGGTTTGTCTTGTATGACCTTCCTCTGCTGCTCTTTGGCCACCTCAGGCTGGCCATTGTCATTATCATCGTCGTCGTCGTTATTGTGATCGTCACCATTGTGAGGACCATCCAAGTCCTCTTTGTCCTCCTCTTCTTCGTCCTCCTCTTCTTTGTCCTCCTCTTCGTCCTTCTGCTCTTCCTGCTCATTATCTTTCTCTGGCTCTTCATCCCCCTCCTGCATTTCTTCCATAGGCTACTCAGGCTGGATGGGTTGTTCTTCCAGGACCATCTTGGGAAAATCATCTGGCCGAGTCTCCATCTCAAAATACAAGACATCCATAGCCTGTTTTAGTGCGTGACCTAGGACCGTATCCTCACCCGACTGTCTTAACATGGTTTCTGCACGTTCTTGCACCCTTCGAAGATGACAAGATGAGAAAAACGTGGCCCTGACTTGAAAAGCATCCCTCATCCATTGTACCTCTCCATTGAGATTGGGGAAGGGGAGTCCGCCATAGGAATCTGAGTCAGGAGGTGGTGACTGCCTACTTTCACTCAGCCCTTGATCTACAATGAATGGCATGAGCACACACGCCATAACCGCGAGGCATTACCTATCATCTTTTCGTTGCCCTTCTTCCTTTTTGAATCAAACACCTCTGATCCCGACGACTGTCCAACGTGCTTTCGCTTTTTATGACCACTGTCAGTTTGAGCTTGGCTGGTGCTTGCCTGTTTTGCCTTTGAAGAAGTGTCTCCTGCAAGGAATGGCATGAGACCACACGCCATTGCAAATATAATTTGTACCTCCTTTTTTCCTATTGCTTGTCTGTTTGTCCTTCTTCGACGCGCCACCAGTGCGCTTTTCAGTCCTCGTGTCTGAATATTCACAACGATCTATAATCAAAATGGCGTGAGGCCTCACGTGACCTTACTTTGTGCAGGTTGTGAGCTCGGCCCAACATGGGTATCTTCAACAGTAGCTGTTAACGCCGTTTCAGCATCTGGGGGTGGCCACGCTCCTGTATACAGAGCTTGTGAGATAACATTTAAACTTAAAGTGCGTACTCACCAGGTTCGCAGAGAAGATACTGTTTTTCTTTGGCAACTATAATTATATGCTCCATTGAAGTCACCTCTTCAATGGAGTTTGTCACCGCAACACACAGGACACCCTTGAGTAGTGCGGCTCGAAAGAATAGTCTGCCGTAGTTGTACTCGACAACGCATTTGCCCTTGGAGTCGGAAGCAGGTGACCCACCCGCTATTGCGTTGAAGACCCAGCTGAGCATTTCCCATGCTGCACCTGGAGCTTTCTTTGGATTCGAAAGCTCCATAGCCGTCTTCAGTTCCTCAGGCACGGGTAAATTGACCTCCCTCAGATCAATTCGATCGGCCTTGTCGAACGAAGCTGGGAAGTCACTCCAGTCCCACTCTGTTGCAGGACCAATAACAAGGGCGAGTGTGAAGATGGGGACATTCGTCGGTATCTTCTTCTTAGCCATTATCCCATGGATCTCCTGCATCTCCTTGCCTTTCAACCGAGCCTTCACCTCATTCAAGGCCTTCCAGAACTTGTGATAGGATTCGGAGTCGTAGATCATATAGTGGACTGAAGATTCCACCTCCGCAAGTCCCACCATTAAGTCAATGATGGAGCTGACTTCGTCTGCATGAGTGATCTCCTCGTTTGTGAAGTCCATCACACAAAAGATGTTCTTGACCTGCTCATCTCCGTGGGAAACGATGCTCCTCCACCTTTGATCCTCATCCGAATTCAAGTATACCCGGTAAGGTTCTCGATAGGCCTCTGCTGTGGGGTTGAGCTGTTTCTGAAGCCGGCGGTCGACATCACTCTTAATGAAATTTGGATACTGATCCAACTTCTTAACTTTACTTTTCGTGGCATCCCGCAGCAGATCGATGAACTTGGGGGCCCCCTTCACGTACTCGTCGATGTCTTCATTTGACAAATCCAGTGCTTCCATCATCTCTTGCGTGGTGTCGATGCTCACCCTCTCCACGGCCACTTGCTCGAAGATCCAATCCTTCAATAGCGCACGAGCTCTTAGAGTCGTGCACAAGTCCTCATATGTCATAATATGGCCGGGAGTCATTTTGGTCTTGTTGAAGACTACCTCACCACGTAGAAGAGCATTAGCCACTGTCAGAAGGTCATCGTCGTCTAGAGACCGCGAGAAACGCAAGGCGTTGAGCTTCAAATCATTGGGCTTCCGGTCGTCCTCCACACCCATTGAGTTTAGTAAGTCCCCGTCATAGTACCTCCTCAGCACATCTACCCATTTGTCAAAAACAACTTTTGTCGCGAGTAGAATGTTATGGATGCTGAGTGTGTCATTGACCCCCAGTGTTTTCGAGAGAAGACTCGAGAATTCCTGCAATGGAAATGGCGTGAGGCCACATGCTATGCCACATGCAACGAGGCTTACCTGCCAGGCACTAGTTGCTAGTGCACGTCCTTGTCCTGGTTTTTGTGGCTTCTTCAGTTGAACCTAGAGCTTCCGTGTTCGTGCCAATGTCTCGTGCAGACCCGATTTGTAGCACGTTTCTTGCTTGACATCTGCACGTGGGAGATGTATATTATAGATCGGAGGGGCGAGCTGCCTTTTATCAGGCGGACAACTCTTGTCTTGAAGACTTTCTTCACCTCCTCGCCCACCATAATATCCACAACTATCTCTTGCATCGCCAAGCTAGAATGCTGCCCGGAGACGGCATAGAACCGGATGTTTTGATCGTCCAACACCTTCCTATTGATCAAGTCTGGAAACCTCGTCTCGCCCTTCATTGTTCGGTAGTAGGGGATCACGTCTGCGATGTCGAGTGTTACTGGACTTGCCAGCATCTTCTGCTTCAATTTCTCCACCCACTCATCAGATACTAGCCTGTGGTTGTATTTGCTTTGGATGTTGATACGGCTCACGTCGATTGTATATACTTTGTTGGAATAGTAACAAGTACTATTATCTGCGACGATTTTTTCTGCCTCTTCTTGCTCTTTCTGCTGTTTGCGGCTTTTCTTTTTGGTGGGTGTAGTGTTCGAACCCGAGGCAATGGCATCACCGAGTAGCTTCTTTTTTGGAGGAGAGTCGACGTTGGCTTGAGCTTGACCACCATTTTCTGCTTCGGGGTAGTTTCCAGATCGACCCCCTTCCCCTTCGCTTCGCGAACTGGAGGCACTCTCAACGGCTCAATGTTGGAATATAGTTTTTGAACATCGCCGTAGGTGAGGTCTGTGGATTCCATGTGATCTTCATAGACCCGCAACGTCTTTGAAATTGTGGGCCTCCTGGATAACCTCTCTCTAGCTCCCTCTAGGAATTCCTCATAGCCGCTGCCCCCCTCCGGGAAGCCGCTAGGATGTGCAAGGTGGATCTTGAAGGCAGACGCTGTCTCTACCACAAGTGCCAGTCCATATTCTTGCATGGAACTGCATGGAGTGTCTGTCACTTGGATGAGGATCCCCATGCATTCTTTTCTCCCACCATCTGTGTTGTATAGCTTCAGATCCTCGCCTTCCATCCCGAAAGTCCAACTGGTGAGCTCCTCCCCCTTCTCTGCATCCACATTGACAGTGGCTGGAAGAAGAATGCAATTCCTCGCCTGTTCAGAAATGCACAACAATTAGAGCTGACAGATGAAAAGATAGCAGCTAGAAATAACGTGAGGCCACACGCCATTCACCACTGCATCAGATGTCTTGAGGCTGCATCCTAAGATGGCGTGAGGCTACATGCCATCTGTAACTGGACTGCACTCGAGAGCCCAATCGGTGCATGCCAATGTTGCTACTGAATGGCATGTGGCCTCATGCAATTTTCTACTTGGCCTAAAAGACTTACCATTTGAAGCCGAATGAAGGCGTAACAATCGAGGCCGGACTCGCTAGCGAATGTGCACTGTGTGTGCAGCAGATCGTAGCAGCAAGGCTACTCTGCCACTTACAGTTGGAGAGTGGCGCTGAAATCTCCCAGGACGCCAAGTGGGCTGCGTGTGGGTGGCGGAGTGGGCGGCGGAGTTGGCGGCGAAGTTACAAACTGGGTGTGTCCCATCGACACTGCAAAGGGACATCACAATCAGATGTGGGATCACAAGAAACCAACTTCACTAACTCTGGTTTCACCAAGATCTACGTAAGGAGTTATGAAATGAAAGGACCCTCTCTATTGAAATGTGTTTATGGTCCTAGGGGCATTGTGACATATCCAAGGATTTTGCATCAAGTTCTGTATTTGCATGTTTATCAAGCTACTGAATTGCTAAACCCTAAACCCTAAACCCTAAACATGTGGCAAATGCTGCATGAAGAAAGATGCCCTTTCTGGGCAAATGCTGTAAGAGGTAGATGTCGAGCAGATGTATCTCAGGCTAGCGAAGGGGACAAAAAAAAGCTAGCTATAAACATGACGGGATCCAAATAGATTACTAGGCTGGTCCTGCGAAAATCAAAAACCATAATTGAAAACATTGAAAATGCAAAAAGAAAGGTTTATAATATTTTTGAATTTTAAGCAACCAAAGGAATGTAAATAGGGCATGTGTTTGTAAGTTTAAAAATGCCTCAACCACTTAAATTCCCAAGTAAATAAAGCTGTTTCTATTTTTGGTACAGGTAAACTTTATAGCGTGTGGGCTCATGCAATTTTGAACCCAAAAATGCACCAAAAAATGCTCAACTAGCATTATTCTTTGAATGGCATGTGGCCTTATATTGCCATAAATGGACGTACACACATAGCATAATTATTCCTTTACACGGCGAATAATCTTGGCGCGGATCGCTGACACGGCATGGCAAAGTTCGAATCACTGACATGGCACAGCTGGATCAAGGCAAGGACATGATGTGACAAAGTTCAACCTCCGACAGCAAAGTCTAGAAGCTACTCAGTTTGAAATTTATCAAAGGAATCATAAGATCTGGTTTGTCAAAGGATTTGATGTGACGTTCAAGCGTGTGTTATTTTTGAATTCTCGAACTCATTCCTAGGTCTATCATTTTTGTGCGCCGTGTTCTTGGTTCCGCTGAGCGCAGTGAGCGCTGCTTGTGTAAGCGGCGTTGTGAGCTGTGGTTTATGCGTCTACAAGCGGTTGCGGCATTGCGAGCGCCATTGCGAGCAGCAGTTTATGCGAGTGGCAGTTTGTGCGAGCGGCGCTACGAGCAGTTGTGGTGTTGCGAGCGGCGCTACGAGTAGTTGCGGTGTTGCGAGCGGCACTGTCTTTGGTGTGGCTACCGCTTCCTCTTGATATTCGGCACTTGTGCTTCCTGGTATGTTCACTATGGAATGGCTTAGGACCACATTTAGAAATGGCATGAGGCCACATGCCATCTTGGGCCCTTGCAATTTCATTGCTAGCGTATTGTCATGTATGTTTTTACTTGCCTGCAGCTGTGTGTATATCAAGATGGCATGAGGCCTCATGCCATCTTTGGCCCCTGCTAGCCTATTGCCATATTCCTTTTGCCTTGCTGCAACTGTATATATTTTTGTATGGGTGACTAGTCACGCACACAAAAATATATACAGTTGCAGCAAGGCAAAAGGAATATAGCAACAGGCTAGCAGGGGCCAAAGATAGTGTGAGGCCTCATGCCAATTTTGTGAATGCGAAATTTCACGTGGGTGTCAATAGCATGTTTGAATAATGGCATGTGGCCTCATGCTATTGAGGTTGTTTGGTATGTTATGATTTAGGCCATTCTCCAATCATTTTTTGTATGGTTTTAACTTCTTTTCTGCACTTTCAGAATGGCATTTAGGGTTGGGGAAAAGGTTTACATTTTGAATGGTGGGAAGAGAGTTGCAAAAGGGACCCTTGTGTCTATGGATCGGAACTTTGTTATACACTGTCAAAGGCTTGGGGAAGGCAATGCTGCTATATCAGTAGAGACTATCTTCGATGGGAATATGGTCACTATTGAACAAGGAGAGATGGTCGTCGGGTAAATGTTGTTGTTGCCTTGAAAAATCTGCAGAAGAAAGCAGATGTTGGGGACAGCGCAAGTGCAATGCATGTTCCCTCCGTGGATCTTAAGAACCGTGCTACATGGATTCAGGCAAAGGTGTTTCTAAATAACCCCGAGGGGGAGGTGGTAGCTGAGGGCTTAGCCACAGTTGTCGATCCAAGAGATGCGGTTGCTAATCAAGAATTGGGCTGGGATGATATTGGAGTTGCGATTTTAGAGGTTGTTGACACAGAAGAAAACAGTCTGACTATTGGAAGCATTGTGCGGTGGAAATTGAGGCATTTAGTGTTTGAGAATGTGAAGGATTCACAATCAAACACCACTACAACTGATGACAGAACATCTCTTCATGGGAAAAGAAAGTACACCTTCCTAAAGTGCAGCCAAAGGGATCTGAGCAACGAACCGAAAAGGCAGAAAATGGCAATGGAGGTTCGAATGGTCTCGACAGTTGCTTGTTGCAAGAGGAGGTGCTGTCAACATGTTGATTGGGATGCTATTGAAGAGGAGAGAGCAAGATACAAGACATTGTCCTGGAAGGCAGCTCGCAATTTTGTGTATGAGGCATTACGGTCATCTGTTGATGCTTCAGAACATCAGGTGGGGGGCATGGTCTTCCAGAGGGGTTTGGTCTGCATGAAGGCATGGAGAATCATTTATGGTGAATGCACAGCCTCATCCAAACGAAGCAGAATCTCAAGGAAGTTCTTGCGGCTGATGTGGCCTTCCACCCCATCTTCTGCTCCAAACAGACAATGCTGGCAGTGAGAACAAAAACATGTACGTCTTCGCGTACTTGGCGATGCTTGTTGCCAAAGGCATATTTGAAACGGTTACACTTGGCTTTCTCATGGTTGGGCACACTCATGAAGACATCGATGCCATGTTCAGTCACCTGGCAGAGTCCCTCCGGCAATCTAATGTCCTCACCCTCCCACAACTCTACGATGAATTCCAAAATTGCATCAAAGGCACTGTTGAAACTGCACTTGTGACAGAGGTTTCAGACTTTAAGGGGTTTGTAAAAGGCTACATCAGGGATGGATCCGAAACGTTGATTGGCCACTCCAAGCCTCTTCAGTTTCATTTCAGCATGCGTGACGGTGCTCCAGTGATGAGGTACAAGATGAGAGAATGGGACACAGTGTGGCTGCCAGTGGACGGCATTGAACTCTTCAAGAGAGATCCCATAACTAGGGAACCTATGATTCCTTAGGGTTCCCCACGGCCGATGCACCCACCCGGATGGACTCAAAGACCAGGAAAGTATAGTGGTCGGGATTAGACAGCATATTGCCTTCTGGAAGAGGGGGTTGGTGTTTGGTGGAGAATCCTATTTTAAGAGGTGCAAGCCTTTGCTCAAATACTGGGAGAAGATTATATCTGCTATCCAAAATGGGCCGGTTGTATATGAAGAATTGGAAGAGTCCTTTTGGCCAGAACCCAGAGCACCAGATAGTAGCGGAACAATGTCCTCTGGAAATGTAGTGACAGATAACGATCTTGAGGATCACTATTGTGGGCCGAGGAACAAGAAGCCGGATTCAGCATTCAATTTAGTACAGGTCTGCAAAGGAATGGTCGTGCTTGTCAAACCCAGTAATAAAAAACAAATGATATGGGTGGGGCGCTGCATCACTAATGCAGAGGAGGACGCGGAAACTAACTCCTTCAATGTAACTGTGGAGTGGTTCAAGCCAAGTTCCGGATATACGAAGGATTGCCTAGAAAAGAGATGGGTGCTGAATCCAAGGGATCCCAACATGAGCATATCGGTGGATAATGTTGTGCATGGTTGGATGCGGAAGCAGAGTGCCACCATCACCTTGCCAAACCATGCAAGAGATGCAGCAAGAGCATTCATAACCCGGGTTCAAGGTGAGATTCATTAATATTCCTTTACTAAGTTTCTAATGTATTTTATTTCAAGGTGAACAATCCGAATCTGAATCAGAGGAGGCGTGATGGCATGGCGTGATGGCGTGAGGCGTGACACCAAAAAGTAGGTGTCCACTAGCGCTTAGGCTTATAATGGCGTGTGCCCTCATGCCATTTACTTGATCACCAAATACCTTTTTCCCTTTGCACTAGTATATCTTAATACCGGTCTGAGAAATAGAATGGCATGTGCCCTCAGGCCTTTTACTAAATCACCTTTGAAAGAAATGCAAGCCTCTATGTCGTAAAAATAAGGTACTAGAGAAATTCCTTAATAATATGAATGTTATTTAGTTTCATGAAAATACACTAAGGGTCAAATGAGTTAAATGACTTCTCCAGACTAGCAATGCCTCTTGCTACACCTTCACAATTAGATTCATTAGAAAAAGATAACATTGAATAATATCTAAATGTTCTCACCATTAAGTTATATGTCTGGCTAATAGGAATGACGTTCATCTTGGAAAGCTCACCACACGCTCAATGAACAAACAAATAGTGTGTGCGTGCATGCCATCGCTCTTCTTTAGCTTCAGATTTGGCTTGTTCACCTTGACAATGAGATTTATTATACAACCAGATGGACTCAGTTTGGACACAAAGTCACCGCGCTAGTCACTCAGATATGTCTAGCCCCTGGACAAAAAACATATAATTTCACGTCATTTTCAAATACTTGAAAATTTGTACCTAGTCCCATTTTACTGAATAAATTCCACTAACGAAATAGAGCTTGAAAGATGTTTCCAGAACAAAGAACTTTTGGCCCAGAGTTGGGTGCAAACACTATAGTGTGGTGCTAACGGATAGTTAACATGAGGAACAACTATATTGGTTTTGGCAAAGACCTAGACACTAATAAGTAGTGTCATAAGGATAAGCTCGTGGGGCCAATGGTGTGGAGACACTAAATGTGCCAAGGTGTGATACCTTGAGGTTATGTTGGTGGGTTCATAAGAACCCCTTGCCAAAGGAATCTCAACGGAAATGGGAATAGCATAGCCTAAGCTAGAAGATATGTGGTAGAGTGTGGTAACCAAAACAATGATGGAGGTGTGGAAGCACCAGCAATGAGTTGTATGACTTGACAACTATGAGGCAAATAAGCAAAAGGTGCAAGATAATTGGTTAAACTGGTAGAAGGTAGCTACCCAAGACTTCTTAATGGCATAAGAAAGTTAGATATACCCTTATGGGAGATAAATTGCTTATGTTGCGAAATAGTAAGTTAATGTCGTAAAAGGGAATGCTCATTGTCAAAGAGGCCACCATTTGGGACATCCAAACACTCTATAACACCAAAAAGTGGTGTTTGATGTCACGAGGGCAATAGATAAGGCCCAAGGGACTAAGTCTCTAGTGAATAATGGATAGAAGGTGGTATTCAAATGTCCAAGGTTGCGGAGACGGGAGAAAACTATCTATCCAAATTGGACAATGCCAAAAAATGGAATTTTGGCAAGGCTAGTGATGGGCATGTAAGGACCCATAAACAACAACATTAATCCCGGTGTGTGGGATTATAAGGTGAGCATACCTGTATTGAGGAACCACTCCCTAGACTATCGGGTCAGTTCATCCCTAAGAATATTTGCTAAGGCATAATGGAAAGTGCAAAGCTATCCTCCTAGTCTGGAGGAGAATGACCGAAAGAAAGGTGTGAAGCCAAAAGCAAGTAGTAAAGGGATAGAACCAAACCATGGGAATTGAAGGGCATAACTAAGGGTGGTTATGCCAGTTGGGAGTGGAGAATCAAGTGGGGGCTCAAGAGTGTTGTTGCTAGCAACCGTGATGTCATGGAAAGTCTAAAATATGGAATTGTCCATGTTAGACTATATGGCAACTAGAAAGCTTGCTAAAAGGGAGGCCTTAGCAAGCTAAGGGACATAGTTCCTTCAAAAGTTCCCAAAGACGATTTTAGGTAGCTTAGTACCTAGAAAGCCAAGCGTAAATGGTTCCTAGAGCGCGCGAAATCAGAGTGGCACAGCAGAAGCATGGTCTTGAAGCTGGCCATGAGGCGAGGCTATCAAGGTTGGGGAAGTGGTTCCTGAGTGTTCAAAGAGAGGGCTTTGAACGAAAGTCGATAGTTAAGGATTTTCACACTTATGCATGAACCATGTTATGGTGGCCGGATGGCTTGCTAAGTGAGATTGGCAGGTTAAGGGGACAAATCCCCTAGTTGAGGGTGCTAACTTCAAAAGGGGTGGCCCATGGGGCCGAGCATGGAGGAGTCCATGCATGATCACAGACTTGTCAAGCGAAATTACTTGGCAGTGCGAAGGAACTAGGTTCCTAAGCTATGATCTATAGCGCGCTTTGACTATAAATTGGTGCACCGGCGTGGGGAGTCACGCCAGGCATCTTGGATGATGCCTTCTGTAGATGCATATACGGAGGTTGGGTTCGAGTCCCGACCCTCTAGTGCTTGGGTTTGAGTCCCAAATCACTAGGGCATGGTGATGGTTTGGAATATGAGGACACTCATATTTCAGTGGTCATGGACTCTCAATGAGGAGATTGAGTTGGGCACACCGCCAAGTGGGGGATGCCCCGGAGTCGTGATGCACAGTTAGATTGCTTAGAGTGAAAGCTCGACATATCTAACTTGAACACTTTAGTGCAAAGGGCACCAAAGATGTGGTGAATGAGATGGGGACACCCAGTCTCAGTTGCTATGGATCCTTGGCCGGAAGGGCTGGCTTGGGTGCCCTGCCAAGTGTGGGGGATGCCCCCCAGGGTCATAATTAACAATTTAAAAGGGTCTGGAAGACCTAGTTCCTATTGGTAGACCTGTTAAGGGGTCAAGATGAGATCACCAGGTGATCTTGTGGCTAAACAAGGACAAAGTCTTTGTTTGGGTTAAGGAATACGATTTCTAGTTCAAAGTGTTGATTTGAACTATTGATAATGGTGTGGCTTGGCCAAGGTGACCAAGTGGGAAGAACACATAAGAGAAATGAGCTATGTCAATGATATGGCATAATAAGTCCGAGGAAAGTAGTCTTTATAAGAAATCCAAGGGAGGGTCTCAAAAGTTGGGCTATGGATAGAGCCCATGGCAGAAAATGTTAAAGAGACGTACTAGGGGTGAACACCCTCTGGACTTTGCAAAGCAACAAAGTGCTTACTATGGAACTGAAAGGAAACCTCAAAAATGGAGGTAGGGATCCTATGTTGTTAGGTGCAACAATCAAGGATAGGAGCAAAAGACTAGTGGCTAAGAAAAAGAGCTATAGGAATCATGGGAAAGAATCCAAATGGCAAAGTTGAGCCGAGAACACTAATGTGTTGGATGCTAATAGATTGTGGGAAAGGCAATGTTTCCCCAAGGATGGATTCCCAACCACTCCGATTTGGCAAAAGTGGATGCTCCAAAGGGGGGAGCGGTAAGGTAGCCAAATAATAGGGCCGTGAGCAGCCATAGCACCAATTATGATAACTCGAACTTAGTGCCCAAAGGTGGCACGATATCGAAGAGAGGATGATGGTACCCTCAAGTAAAGAACTTCCTAGGATAGGGAAGTGGAGTTGCACCATGTGCAACGTAAGGTGTCGGAGACACCTAGGAAATTCACTCGGAGAAGTCAAAATTAAAAGTTCCAAAGTACAAAGGTTATGTCAATGGAATCTGAGACTACTCGAGAATGAGTAGTGGAATTGAGTTAGAGAGAACTAAACCAATAAAAGGGAGCAAACCACCCCAGGTGGTCGAGTGAGTCTCTACGTTGGAGAGACTATGCTCCTTAGAGGATGGACAAGGCATGGTGAGCCTTCGGGGTCAAACCATAGACAAATATTAGCTGGGTGCTAAGGATGGAAATAGTAATACCTATGGGTGTTACTTTATAAAAGGGTTTACCGTTCGATGAGGACATCGAACTTCGTCTATGGGTGGTGGAGTTGTGAGACACAAAATCCCTAGGCCCCAAAGTGGAGCTGAAAGGGCACCACATGGTAGTGGCCGAAGCGAAAACCAAACGAGCATAACACCTTTAGACTAAAATCTCCGACTTGAAAAGGTCGAGAGTGGGAGTGGAACTCCCAACAAAGGGCTCGAGGAACAAGCATGGGGCAAACCATGAGTGAGTCTCTAGAAAAGGGGACACAAGAGGACCAAAACATGACATATGGAAGTGTCCGAGATGGAGTCCGAGGTGGAGTCCGAGGTGGACCCGAGATGGACCCAAACTGGACCCGAGGTGAGTTCAAGATGGACCCAAGATAGAGTTCGAGATAGACCCGAGATGGAGTCTGAGATGGAGTCCGAGATGAACCGAGATGGAGTCTAAGAAGGAGTCCGAGATGGAGTCCAAGATGGACCCGAGATGGAGTCCGAGATGGACTGAGACAAAGTCTGAGATGGAGTCCGAGATGGAGTCCGAGATGGAGACCGAGACCGAGACCGAGACCGAGACAGGAACTGAGACCGAGACCGAGACCAAGGCCGAGACTGAGCCCGAGCCCGAGTCCGAGTCCGAGTCCGAGTCTGAGTCCGAGTCTGAGTCCGAGTCCGAGTCCGAGTCTGAGCCTGAGTCCGAGTTCGAGTCTAAGTGGGTGAAAGCCCAAAGCATTCATCTCCCAGACCCTGGGGGGTTTGGTGAGCTCCAAAATTATAGAAGGGGAGGACTACAGTGGAGCTAGTTTGGCCCAGGAAGGCTGTACCTAGTGTTGGGTGATGAGCTGCCCACTGGGAAGTCCAAGACTAGAGTGAACACGGACAGACAAGCGGGGTGGGTAGCTTGGTGAAGTGTTCAAGAGCCGGCTCTAGTTCCCCCAGGAGATCGACTGGCCAATGCTCCCAGTCCAAGTGTGGGTGGCACTACCTACTTGGATACCTAGTGTGGCTCAATGGAACCTCGCTCTAAGCCCATGGCTAGAGCACTTAAAGGCAGAAGGCGGGGAGACTACCCATGAGGCCCGCGTAGGGCCACGGTGTTCCGAAATGTTGTCCCAAAGTCCCAGACTGTGGAAAGGAAGAGGAGTAATCCTCTGGAGTAGAGACCAAGGATACAGTCGTGTGGTGAGGAAGTCCCAGAGGACCGTAGGACTTAGTGGTCGGGTCTGTGGGCCTTGATCTAGTGGCGGTGTTGGCGAATGCGGCCATGAGCAAACAAGGATTTGGTGGGGACCGGAAAAGGGATATTGGGGAAGGCTATTCCCCATGTCTGTGGGCATCCTAAGGATGCTAAGGAGTGGATCTGGGATGATCACTTATGCACGGATGGCCTAGTGTTGGAGAGACGGGATTGCAATGCAGATAGTGTTAAACCACCGATGTGACCAGGGTGAATGAGCATGGCCTAGCGTAATGGGCTCATATATCAATGGTACGTTGGGGTGTCGGTCATGGGATCGGACACGTGGAGCACTTGGACCAAGTGCAAAGGTTGAGTGGCATGGATGCCATTCTCGGGGCTAGCAAGCCCCAAGTCCTAAATGGGACTTATGGAGGTTGTGAATGAGACTCCTCCAAGTGGTCGGAGGTGTGGTTAAGCGAATAAAGTAGAATGGAAAAATTTGCCGCTTACACTAAACTATACCTCAAATGTGTTGGCCATACCTAACCTACCCACTATCTTTACTATACATTTGGAACCCCTTGTAATAGCTTGAGAAAGGATATCAACATTAGTTATAAAACTCCCCAAATGATAAATAACCTTAAAATTATATATCTGAAGCTTCAAATCTTATTATGTAGTACAAAAAACCAAGTTCCTCTACTTCAATAATAAAATAACCACAACATGATTACCTTATAGTAATATTTGAGAATTATGCAAGTATGCATGAAATTTCTTGAAACAATAAATATCTGCTAAACACTCTTCTATTGTGCCTCTACTAGTTATAATGTACAACTAATATATGCAATGGGGTGGTGCTAACCAAGAATACTCAAGCATTCTTGCATCAACACACCTCCAAAATCGATATCAAAAGCATTAATGAGCAAAATGAAGTAGGTAGGATATGCTAAATTGAAGGAGTTGTTAACAGCTTTTTGAGATTTGTAAAGGCCTACTCACAATTCACAGACTAGATAAAAAACAATGTTAACAACTTTAATACGGTGTAATACAATCAAAAAAGATAATTAACAAAATGATCAAAATATTGCATCTTATCTAACAAGCGTTGCACATCATTCACACACTACAGAGTAGGGAACTTTAAAACTACCACAAATTTGTTAGGATCAACTTTCAAACCTTCATAAAAAATATAGTACCCAAGAGAAGTTTTATCATTAGACCCAAACACACACTTTGATTGCTTCAACTTCAAACAAACTTCTTGTAGGTGATTCAACACCTTATGAACATCATGGATGTGCTCCTACATCCCCTTTCAGTAAATCAAAACAACATTAATGAAGTTAATAGTTATTTATAGGGGGTTCCAAATATTGGGCCGAGTATGCTCAATAAGAAACACATAGGAGTTCCTACCTTATATTTATTTGGCATAAGTACATATATGATAACCAATTTCTCAACTAACTTAGGTGGGGATTGATAAAGGATCTAGCAATACCAACCTCCTATTATTGTGGTAGTAAGGAAAGAATATCCAAAAGGACTAACTGATAGGTAATTTTTGATACCCACAGTCACATTCATGACACTCTCCCCCCCTTAGGGAAAATTAATATCCTTGTTGATACATACTCTAGTAGAACACTGCCAAGGAGAAAACTCTAGAAAAAGTTTATGGTGTTCACATTTTATAAAAAATGCATTAACTTAAATGAGTTTGGGTAACTTTTCTATCTAATGTAAATGCACTACACTCAAACACCTTCCAGCCATCACTAAAAAAGAAATCACTAACAGAGTTAGGCATCCTTGCTGCTCTAGGTGTCATCAAGCCTATGAAAGATGATAACCCTTGCTCGTATGTGGCATAGAGAGCCAACCCTTATGAGCAAAGAAACCAAACCTATTGATAAGGTTTAAATAGACTACTATAAACAGGTAGTTAGAGTTGTTTACATGGTCACACCCTTTTAAATAAAATAAGAAACATTAAGAGAGAGGCAGGTGATGTGACCAGTTGACAGTAGTTACCCCATGACTAAAGAGCTCACCATACACACAAAGTGCTAAAATCAATCTACCTATACCGGCCCAAACCCAAAAATAAAAAAATGGACAATATCAAAGTCATAGACAAGAGACTTAATTATCAATGAATAAATCTTAGATTAGAACACAAAAGTATTCCAACAAAGTTATCATCTGATAAACTAGTATTAGAGTATAGAAACCACCAAAATCATTATAGGTGAAAGTCATAGGATTCACTATCCAATAAAATTCAAAAGCTAGTGTATCATCAAGTATACTCAATAATAAAACTTAACTATCAAAAATTGTAGATAGCATGCTAAACAACTTATGTAAGATAACTCAAAGAACACAAAATATTATTGATTGCCAAGAAAAATGCTCACAAATGTATCAATGTCACGAATGTGACTTCAGGTATCGAAAGTTACCTGTCGGCTAGTCCTTTCGGATATTCTTTCCTTACTGCCACGATGGCAGGAGGTCAGTATTGCTGGACCCATTATCAGTCTTCGCCTATAGCGCATGTGATCATGGGATGAGATTTGGATATACTGTCACCGTGGATCCTTGGAACCTTGGGGGATAAATGGGGATAAAATAGCCATTAAGGGCTCTCTCATCAGGCAATTGCTCCTTTTCCAGTTGGATTAAGGGGAAAGAGATAAAGTGCACTACAGTTGGTATCGGAGCAAATGGCATAGGTGACGAGAAACTCATGTTGTTGACTTACACTTGTTAGTGTTGGGAACCCCCACGATATTGAGCTTAGTCCCTCAATATTCTCTAAATGATAGCTTACCGTGTCTGCTAAACACCCTCTCTATCATGCCCTTTGTGTTAGTCTCATTTCGGTCCCAAATACTAATTATGGAAAGTGTCTAAATTTTCTCATTTGGCATATCTACGGCATGTAGAGATTGGCTTGAACACAATGGTGTTCGTCCCGTGTCCAAATTTGCATTCTAGCACCATTCCATATTTAGTAAGTTTCGAACTTGTCCCAAAGACTAACTCCTGATACTAAAGGAGGTTTGGGGTGAAAGCTCGAAGCATGTGTTCCTTAAGGGGGGGGGGGGGGGCTGTGGGGGGTTCCAATCCAAATGTATAGTAGGGATGGTGGGTAGGTCGGGCATGGCCGACCAACCTGAGGCATAGTCTAGCTCTTGCTTGTGTGCCTGTCCTTGTTCTGCGTTTGGCTTGGGTCTAAGCCCAAGTTCCATTCCATGCTAGCTAGTGGAGTACCCATGTCCTCGCGTTAGGCCACTGGTATGCTAAAATAGCACCAGACTCCATTTGGCTCCATTTTGCGTGCTAGTCCTGGCATTAGGATGCTGGTTGCTTTAGGACTGTTCCAAGTCGCTCCGAGCTCCTGTCCCTTCGCTCCTTGGGCTGTATGCTCGGGAGTTGCTCCGTGGTCTGGTTCCAACACTCCTTGGCTCCATGCTTGGGGGTTTGGTACCGTTCCTTCGTTCAATGGCCCAAGGCCCTAAACCTCGGGTTCCACACCACGTTCCTTTGGACACGTGGCATGTGACATGTGACATCTGTCACACGGCACATGGAGGGTTTAAGTTCCGCTTCGTGGTGTTATTCTATGGTAAATCATCATAGGATAAAGGGTAAAAACCACATGCGCTACATTTGGTATCAGAGGATGAGTCTCAGCGAGTACTATACAATGAGATTGGGCAACTAGTTTCATTGCATACACAGAGATGAAAACGATGATCCGAGTGGGTACACGTTTGGGTGCAAAGACTTCGCAATGGTTCCTTGGGTATGGATTTGGTTACCTTTTTGTAACGTAATAATGTAAGCTTGCTCTTGGGCTCATAGGACGGATTTGAGATGTTTCGTTTGCACGAGTTTACGCTTGGGCTCGTGGTTGAGGCGCATTAACAACTCAAGGTTACACTTTGAGTTGGCAAGATTAATGTAAGCCTATCGGTGGTTCCATGAGTTGTTCCATGTACTATGGGTGAAAGTAAACCTTCCCTGGGTTTGCTATGAGTAGCAAATATGCTGATCAGTAGCTATTTAGCACGGTAGATCCTTCCTAGGCATGATTACAAGTGATTCAACCAAGACTGTAGGGATTAGTCTATTGGTTCAAGTAGTCATTGCCGTGCTCTCTCATAAACTTTTCTTGGATTGGATTGAAGGCAGTGCGAAAGCAAGCTTGAGGTTTAGTCAAAGATGAGACCAAAAAGATAGTCCTCAGGGATGAAGGATCAAACACGGAAATTATCTTCTTTTCTTGGAGAGATGATTTGTAACGAGGTGTTAACTTATTACTCGTGTTCACAATATGCAATCAAAAGTCCCTACCTTGATGCATGTTGGTTATGGTGGCCTTACAAGTGGTGAGTTGTGGGATGGATAGCAGTGAAGCGCTATACCATTTTGTCTAGGCTTACTATTGGAAGACTTGGGTTACAATACTCAATTCTTTTCCGGGGAACCTTGCTATTGCTCCTTGAGTAGCTTGGTGTTGGATTAGTTTGAGTTTGATCGGAAAGAGAGTGGCATGAGCTTGTCCATGTTGTGAATAAAAGTTAGTGGTGTTCAGTGTTGTAAATCTCTATCGGTGGAGTGTGGCATTGATGTTGCATTTTATTGAATCGAGTTGGCACTTGATACTCACATAAACGTTTGAAGTAGGCATTGCTTATTGCATTACTCAATTGATGATCAAATCATTGTGATATTTATATCATATCCATGTGATAATGGGCAATGTGTTTACGAAGTTGCTTGGTTAGACGATGATCAACCCCAAAGTGGTTGATGGAGAAACTAGCCTATTTGCAAGTAATACCATTGTAGTAGCTTTGACTGGATTCTCGGTGGTGATCCATTATGCTAAGTTTAAGTTGGTACCTTTTTTTCTTGAGGGCATACCCATTGAGGTGTTGGAAAATGGTTGTAGCATCCATTTGCTATAGCTTGTCAAATGATCCGTTAGCACTTAGAGTAAATTATTGGATAAAGAAAATGTGTAGTTCAGGCATTGACATCGCTAGCATTTGTGTTAGTGGAAGTGGCATTGTTGATTCGAGTGATGAGGAATTTCCTTAGAGTTTGATTTTCCATGTCATTTTTCTTGTTAGTGTTTTGGCTTCACATTGGATTTTGAAGGTGGTTGAAGAAAAGTGTTACTGCAATATGTATATCCAAAGATGTGGTCTTTGTGATCAAGCCTTGGATGTTTCATTTGCATTTTGCGGATGTCAGTGTTAGATGTCGGAAGTATGGGCAAAAAGATGTTCGAGGTTTGAGCATACTATGGATCATGAGAATTGGTGTTAAAGTGAACTTATGTGAAGTCGTAGGTAGGAGGAAGTTGGTTGAGTCTTGAAAGTTTGTATTCCTGGACTGAGAGTCATTCTTTCTCTAGGATGGAAAATTTTCCACAAATTTTCTTAGGCTTTTCCAATGGCTGATCTGTTGATCACTTTGCCCAAAAACCATTCCATTTTCATAAGCCAGTACAAACTAGTGAAGAGGTTGGAGTTAACTTCAGTTAGCTTAAACCTTAGTAGATAGTTTGTATGATGCGATCCAAAAGGGATGCTAACTTTTGGGGCTAAGACAATTGAGTTAAATAGAGTCTGGAGTTGGTATAGAAAAGTGGCCGTTACACTTTTCTAGAAATGTGACCTTTGTGCCTTTCTTCTGTAGTATTGTGCTTGGTGGCAGGTTGCATCTTGCATTTCACTTAAACTCTATGAGAGTAGTGAGCTCTCACTGATCCTGACTTGGTTTTGGTGGCCTTGCGCCATAGCTGAGGATAGTGATGTCCAACTTAGTTGTTTGCAGTTGAAATGTTAGTACCCGTACTATAGCTGTGTCTATGAGGAGGTTGTGTACCGATATGAGTTCATCTCATGATCTTCACATTAGTTTCGACTGAGTGTTAATCATGCATAGCTAGCCTCTTCAAGGCATGTTCAGAGCTAGTGGCTAAATGTTTTAGTGAGCTTATTGCGGTTGAGTTGGATTCGAGTGGTCATTTAGTTTGTATTATTCTATGAACTTATATCTTGTACTTAGGGTATCATGTTCATGTTAGACAAGCATACAACTTGATGGCATGAGTTTAGTGTTTAGGTCTTGTGAAGGCAAGTTGAAGAGTGATTGTTAGTTGCTTTGCAACTGGTGATTATTTGTAGATTTCATCAAGGACTATTGACACTTGCTTTGCTCAATGATAATTTAGTAGTGATGGGCTTGCTTTATTGGATGGTGTTGCGGAGGATCGTATCGTTAGACTTACATGAGTTTTTCATGTTGGCATGTCGACTCTACCTCTGTTGATATCATTTAGTTACATTTGGTCCATAGTGTTGGGCTTCATTGAGTCGTGGATGTGGTGAATCACTCCTTGATAATGTGTTATCTAAAACTGAGTATTGCTGAAGGATTGGTCTTGGATACTAATTAAGTATCTTCGACTTTGGTTAGCTTGGTTGCTAGAGAGCTTTGGGTGGTGATTCACTCTTGTTTTCTTTTGGCTTTGTTTTGGTGTTGATGGCATTGAAGTGATGCCCTATCATTGATATTGTTGGTATTGGGATTCAGGTGAAATGAGATATCTCTCTGTAGGATTGATATTGCATTTCATTAGTCTCGATGCAAATAGTGTTGATGATTTGGCTTTAGCTTTGTGTTGTTGACATTTGGTGCATTTGCTAATTAGCAACTGTGTTGACGTTCAAATGAACTGAGTGGCAAGTTTGAGTTAGTTGTGTTCCAGACGAGATTGTTTAGTAGAGGTTGAGCTTTAGCTTTCCCTGAAAAGAGATTTAGTCATGAACTATGCTAGCTTTACAAGAATAAGAGTTAGTAATTGATATTGGAATATTTGAATCCTTATTGGGTTTGAGTTGGAATATATCGATCATTGATGATTCTTCTTGTGCTTATTATGAAGTGAGTTACGTCTTGCTATAGATGGATTCATGGAGGATCGTTTAGTGATCACTTGTTGAGCATAGCTCCATTGTGCTTGGCTTTTGGATTGATGCAAATATGCTCTTCATTAGCTTTGCATTATGAAGTTTAGCTTATAGATATGTTGAGGAGAATATTGTGGGTTGTACCATGATTTCTCTTTCGCATTGAAGTTAGTTCATGCAAGACTTATGATCATTGTTAGGCACGACTTTAAGTTTTTGCATTTCTCACATAGTGTGAGTACCGTGAACTTTTTCTAGAGTTGTTTCTTTGGCAATATTCTAGACTCGAGTATGTATCGATGAGGACGTCGATCTTCCCAAGGGGGGGAGAGTGTCGCAAATGTGACTTCGAGTATCGAAAGTTACATGTTGGCCAGTCCTTTCGGATATTTTTTCCTTACTGCCACGACGGCAGGAGGTCAGTATTCTTGGACCCGTTATTAGTCTCCACCTAACCTAGTTGAGAAACTGGTCATCATATGTGCACTTAGACCGGAAGGGCACTAAGGAAGGAAATCCTATGTTGTCATTTAGTCAAGCATACTTGGCACGGTGTCGAGAAACTCATGTTGTTAACTTGCACTTGCTAGTGTTGGGAACCCCCTCGATATTGCTATGGGGGGTTCCAAATGTATAGTACGGATAGTGGGTAGGTCAGGCATGGCCGACCAACCTGAGGCATAGTCTAGCTCCCGCTTGTGTGCCTGTCCTTGTTCTGCGTTCGGCTTGGGTCCAAGATAACCAAGATAAAGCTAGAAGAATGCAAGAATGAATCACCACTCAAACCTCTTTAGCAACTAAGCTAACTAAAGTTGAAGATACCTTACTCAATATTCGAAACCAATCCAACACTATAAACTAAATGCAACCAAATGATATTGACAAAGATGGAATTGATATGCTAACATGGAAAAATTATGAAAGTTTAATGATACGATCCTTTGCAACACCATTTTGTAAAGCAAGTCTATCATTGTTAAATCATTATCAAGCAAAGCAAGTGTCAATAATCTTTAACAAAGTCTATTAGCAATCAAAAACTATAAGATGGATTCATTTTGGTACACAACCTTTTCATAGATAAAAATATAATATAGGTACTAACACCTCAACTTTAAACAACTAAGTTGATAATCACTATCTTTAACAAAGATGTAAGGCCACCAAGACCAAATCAAGATTAATAAAAGCTCATTACTTTTATAGAGTTTAATAAAATGTAAAGTGCAATATGCCACCAAGAATAATGCTATAAAAAAAATATACAAGGGTCACCTTCTTTATACCCACTTTCTTACACTAACTCTAGAGTCTATCCAACTTAATTGCTTTAGCCCCAAGACTCATTATCCCTTTCGGACCACATCATATAAATTATATACTAAGGTTTAAGCCAACCAAAGTCAACTCTAACCTCTTTATTAGTTTCTATTGACTTATAAAAATGGAATAGTTTTCGAGAAAAATAATCAAAAAATCAACCATTGGAAAAACCTAAAATAAATTGTGGAAAATTTTTCATATTATAAAAAGAATCACTCTTAGTCTAGAAATATAAATGAAGAACTAGATAATCTTGTCTAGAATGTAATTAACTCAAACTTGCCACTCAATTGGTTTGAATGTCAATATAGTTACTAACTAGAAAATACATGAATATCAATAATACAGCCAAAA